>NW_020173388.1:8241149-8257231 GCF_003031525.2 Neophocaena asiaeorientalis asiaeorientalis | reverse complement strand
ATCCGGAGCCTGTGCTCCACAATGGGAGAGGCCACAACAGTAAGAGGCCCGCGTACCGCAAAAAAAAAAAAAAAAGAAAGAAAGAAAGAAAGAAAGGAATAAGGACGCAGACCTGCTGGAGAATGGACTTGAGGATGTGGGGAGGGGGAAGGGTAAGCTGTGACAAAGCGAGAGAGTGGCATGGACATATATACACTACCAAGCATAAGGTAAAATAGCTAATGGAAAGCAGCCGCCGCATAGCACAGAGAGATCAGCTCAGTGCTTTGTGACCGCCTGGAGGGGTGGGCTGGGGAGGGTGGGAGGGAGGGAGATGCAAGAGGGAAGAGATATGGGAACATATGTATATGTATAACTGATTCACTTTGTTGTAAAGTGGAAACTAACACACCATTGTAAAGCAATTATACTCCAATAAAGAGGTAAAAAAAAAAAAAAGACTGGGAGCAATTACTAAATAGAATAACTAGATCATAAATGCAGAGAACTGCAGAGGTCATCTTCTAATCCAACCTCTCTGTCTTACAGATGCAAAAAACACGAGAAAAGTCACAGCTAGACTCAGGTTGTCTCCTCATTAAGTCCACTTAGTTTCCTCTACAGTAGATTTCATCCTTCCACTTTATTTCTTTGTAAGAATTTAAATTCTTTGTAAGATTTCTTTGTAAAATTCTTTGTAAGAATTTTAGCACATTTCTTAAGGCAACTAAATATTGTGTTAAAACTTAATTTATAAAAGCACGTAAAAAAAATTAAAAAAAAGATAGCACGTAACACTGATGTAAACTATTTTAAAACAAAGAACTTCAAGCAAAAAGGAAAAACACATGTTAAGTACTAATATCAAGGTAGCAAATGATAAATCAGTAAGAAACAGTAAAGAAATGTTGCCCATGTATAGCTATTACCTATTGTTAACAGTTTAATTCTTTCCCCCTCAAAAAACATACTTTGGAGTTCTAACCCCTGGTAACTTCAGAATGTGACCTTCTGTGGAGATTTACAGAGGGAATCAAGTGAAAATGAGGTCATGGGGTGGGGTGGGGGGCTAATCCTATATGGCTGGAGTCCTTATAAAAGGGAAATTTGGACACAGATCCAGGCATGCATAGAGGGAAGAACCATGGGGAGAAAAGGAGAGGAGCCTGGGACAGATCCCTCCCTCGAAGCCCCCAGAAGGAGCCACGCCCACTGACCTCTGGACTGCAGGCTTCTAACCTCTAGGTCCATGAAACAACAAACTTGTGCTGTTTAAGCCACTCAGTCTGTGGTACTTTGTTACAGCAGTCCCAGGAAACTAAAAGAGCAGTCTTCACTTTTAAATGATTTCAAAAAACCAAAACTTGTACTTACGCCATAGTATTTTTTGGGCTTTAGAAACAGAGATAGGTGGAATTACTAATCAGGGATTCATTACAATTGATTTTGTGCTGAAACCAAACCCACAAGACAAGTACAAACACTTACTTCACTTCTAAGGAGTTGCTCTGCTTTGCTTCTATTCATATTTCTGCAATACCATCTGAAGAGAAAAAGGTATGTTTAAGGCCTCAGGTTTTTAGAATTGTTCTTTTTTCTTTTTAGGATTAGCAAGGTATTGATAATATTACTCATCAATAACAAATAATAAGAACAAGGCCTCATTCATAATCTCAATAATATAGACAACCACTAGTAACATTTGGATACACATACATGCAGACTTTTTCTACCTGTATTTTTATGAAGACACATATGTATGCCAACATTCTTATTTTCTGTATTAAAGTGAGGTCAAGCTACACTTGCTATACCAGAACCTGAATCTTTCATATAACGGTATACGATACACACCTTTGCAAAGCAATGTAGTCCTGTGCATCACGGTCTGGATGCACCATCATTTATTTAAGCGATTCTTCATTATTTAACATAAAAATCATTTCCAATTTTTAACTATTATAATAATAGCAAGAATGAATTTTACCCCACTGACTCAAATACGCAGGAAATGTCACCACGTTATTGTCTTGGATTCCAATTAAATCTAATCCCAAGCCCCCAACAGGCAGTAGATTTCATCTCCAATCATCATGAAGCCTCCCCCACAAATTTCACAAAGGTCCAAAGTATTGAAAGAAACAGAGCAAAACAGAAGAGCAGGCCTCCTGGGTCTTCCAGACTTACTGGTTCCAGCACAGCCCCGATCCCTGGCAGCCCTCCAAAGGTCTACTGTAGGAATCCCACCAGGGCCAAGCAGTGGCACCTGCCCTTCCACCACTCTGTGCCAAGCCCCTGCATATGGGTGCCCTTGCTTAACCTTTGAGAAATCTTTCCTAAGGAAAGATGGATACTGCCATCTCCCACCTCATCCTCAGAGGTACTCCCCTCTCCCTGCTTCCCCTAGCCCATGCTCTCCAGGGGATTATGAGCAAGTTGGCCAAAGAAGATGAACTCAGACTGTCAGCTTTAAACTTGGATTTTTGTTTTGTGTTGTGTTGTTTGTTCTAGATGGACTTTAGTGGGCAGAGAATCCTCCATCCAGTCCTATTTCCCAAGGATTCCAATGTTATGAAACCAGCTTGGCCCCTCTAAACCCATGAAGTTTCCACCACTGCCTCAGCCTTTTATAAAAGAAACAGCACCTGCTTTTGTCCCAGCAAACACCCCGAGACAAGCCGATACAAAGGCCTTCCCTGACTGAGGAAGGGAAAAATACAAAGAAAAAAATACAAGATCATTTTTGGTCTGGATTCTTTCATGCAGTTGGAGGGGACAAACACAAATTATAATCTCAACACAAGCCAAAAACTGTTATTTTATGTGGAGCCTGAAGTGATTAACCAGGCCTCAGAATTGTGGGTATTAAGATCTCATTGTTGTGGACCCCACTTTATGACCTGAGACCAAGTTCAACAAAATTACAAATTTAAATTCTGATCAATTTCTGAATGCAACTGAGGGATAAAATAAATGAGGAGAACAGAATGGATTCTATCCCTAAAGCTTTCCCACTGATAGGAGAAATATTTGTCAGGATACCAAAAACAACCATAAAAGTTAATTAGAAAAGGTAGCTGCAGCTCTCATTATGCATTATAAACCAGCAGGACCTGAAAGATTGAAAAAACAAAATTCTCTTTATTAATCACAGGAGATCCAAGCCCACATCTTCACAGTGAGAGTAAGTGATGGAGGCTCAGGCTCACGTTCAGATGCAAGAAATCAGTAAAGCTAGATTGTGGCTCTCAAGAGAAATTTGATATAAGATACTCAGAGAAAGAAAACGGTCCTTTCCTCACTTGGTATATTCAAGCTCCCGGGAAGGGATAAAAGAAATAAGGAAAGAAAAAAAAGCCCACAGCACAAATCCTATTCTAAGTCGTCATTTGTATGGTATTTGCAGTTTCCCCAGAAAGGATGTTTTCCTCCCTAGGATATAAACTCAGACCCTGAAGGGTACGTTGAAGGAAGGAAAGGAGGAAGGAGTGATGAACAAATCAAAAGATGAGTCATCGGGCTTCCCTGGTGGCGCAGTGGTTGAGAGTCCCCCTGCCGATGCAGGGGACACGGGTTCGTGCCCCGGTCCGGGAGGATCCCACATGCCGCGGAGCGGCTGGGCCCGTGAGCCATGGCCGCTGAGCCTGCGCATCCGGAGCCTGTGCTCCGCAACGGTAGAGGCCACAACAGTGAGAGGCCCGCATATCAAAAAAAAAAAAAAGATGACTCATCTCGTGGTGAGTATTTCCTAACGGTTCTTTGTGGCTTCTCTTCCTCTTCCATGATACCTATCACCAGGCAAGGAGGAAAAGACAAGAGTGGCTCTGCTGAACGCATCCTGTCGGGAAGAACGATGCACACGTGGTGAGCTGGAGAGCTGCCGCCCAGACGCCAGCCCGCATGCGTCGCCCACGAGCCCGCACAGAAATGCCTGTTGGAGGTTAGTTAGCGTCCCCTGACGAAGGAACTATATACTTCTAGAAAGAACGCCCAGGATTTGTAAGTAACTTGTCATTCCATTCTTAGATATCAAAACCCTCATGGGAATGAGGGTTTCAGATTGGCTAGTCACTTCAAACACTCCAGAGGGACAGGACTTCATAGTGCTGTCTGAATAGAGGGGAAAGCAGCTTTGGGGACAACCTTCTGGAAAGGATGGATCCTGGCCAAGCTTCTTGGAGAGGGTGGGTTGGGTAAATTAGAAAATGGAGGCAACAGGTATAAACTAACAAAAAATTGAAAACAACCAACCAACCAACCAATGAGCTATATAATCTCTGCCGGTTCTCACTTTGGCCCTTGCCTCCTGGATCACCCACGCAAAGCCTTGTCCTAGACTTTTCCTGTTCTAAGGGACCTTGCATTCCTGTCACCTTCCTCCTTTAGCATGCTTCCATCAAGAACATCTTACTGACCACAACAAGCCCAGTTTCTTTCCTGCAGCACTTCCGATGGTCCTGTCCTCCCCCAGCCGGGACCTGGGTGTGAGGGTGGGAACTAGGGTACTGACGGCCCTGGGAGCTGCAGGCTGCCAGTCCTGGGCCCAGCCCAGTGGACAGTTATTGCCTGGACGCCTCCTGCCTGCAAACAAACAGCAGAAGGGCTCTTGATTCAGCAGCTGGCAAAAGGCTTTTTAACCCTGGAGACATTTAAGACGTGTTACAGGATGGGCTTTAGCAAAATCTAACACAAACAGTGGAGTGGAAAGACAGCAGGAGTGACTGTCAGCACCGAGAACCGGTTTTTCCTTTCTCATCCAGTCAGGGCTGGCACCACGCCACATGGAATCCCCAGTCCCTGGGCAGCTGGCTGAGGGGACTCCCACGGCAAGTTCACTCGGTCATGCCGAGGTGGAGTCAGGCACCCAAAAATTGCATGGCAATGAATCATAAACTTCCTAAAACCCTTATTTGTAATCCCATGAGTCATAAGGGGAGTTCTCCCATTTAGATAAAGGTTATCTGGTTTCCAAGCACATTCCTCCTGAAATCACCAGTTACTTCTCAGTCAGATGCCTTTAAAATCAGGTCCAAGTTTTTACCTTTTAGTATCTTCCCTAATTCTAAGGATTTACTCTATTTTCCTAAAATTTATTCAAGAACAAAACCACTATTTTAGTTACATGCTTTTTATACCCTTACCTACTTCTAAAACAACTTTTTTTTTTTTTTAGTTACATGCTTTTTATACCCTTACCTACTTCTAAAACAACTTTGAGGGGTCACACCACCGAGTGCTAGGACTTTTGAATCTGTTAATCCTTTTCTAGACTTTTAAGGTACACTCACATTACAGGAAGTAACATGGACAGAGGAAACAGCTTTGTGGTGGTGGTGGTGGTGGTGACAGTGTTGTTTTTAAAGAAGTGAATGAAGCATCAATACACTCCCTCAGAATGACCACAAAAGGCTCATATGTATTTGGTATATATGGGCCTCTCACTAAAACCTGGCCATGCACTGCTAGTGAGCATATAAACAGCAGCCCATTGTTTCTCTGAAAAGTAATTTGACAGCATGATTAGGAGTCTTAAGACGTTCATAACTAGCCTTTAGCTCAGTATGTAGACTTTTAGAGATCTAGTTTAAGACAATAAGCAGGAAGAGGTATCCCAGTATTTTTACATAAAGATGCCTAAACAACATAATGCCACACAAATAAGGAAATGATTATATAAATTATTGCACGTCCACGTGCCGTATGTCTGGCTGTGCCCCTTAAGGCCTCACACAGTGCCTGATACACACTAGGGTCTCAGTAAACATTTGAAGAATTCACGACTGAATGAAATATAATGCAATTATTAAAATGTTTTCGAAGTACATTTAATGGCATGAGGAAATACTCACACTCATACTATTAAGTGAATTAAACAGGATATAAAACAGTATATACAGCATGATTCTAAAGATTGAAAGGAAATATATGAATGCTGACAGAGGCCAACTCTAGTTGATTTCTGAATAATTTCTCTTACTAACATTTTTCATATTTTCAAAGAATTTTAAAACAATAATCACATATTGTTATTATAATTAGAAAAAAGAAACAATCAAATGTTTTTTTAAAGGTCACTCGGGGAAACTGTATTTTGATTTCTTGAATGAATGAACAATAAGCTGTATTTCAAGGTCAGCTAAAGCTATGATTTGTTTAAAATCAATTCAACTATATTCACTTCTGTAATTCTATTCACACATAGTACCTTCAGGTAAAGTGTATTATAGAAACTAATTCTCACAACGTCTATTTACCATCCTAGACAACTGAGTTAAGTTAGTACATCCTTCTAAAGATAATGAAAGATAACCATTAATCTCCAAAATGTCTTACATAATTAGGAAAATAAGAACAGTTTCTAGTCCTCCACATTCACAAAATAACCTTTTACTTACTCATACTGATCTAAGTTGTTTGATTTCTTTCCTGTCACATAATTACTTGGGATATATCCTTCACTCCTAGAAATAAGAAAAATACTTTAGATAAACTGAAATTATTTTACTGAGAGAGTACTAAAAGAAAAATTATTGCCTTTCCGGAATAAAGTATAAAACTGCCTAAAGCTTATAAGAAAGACTAGCTGACCCCCAGTAAGTAAATATAGCTATAGTATTTGATGCTTTACAAAGGACTTCCTCATTTGATCCTTACAAAAATTCTGAGGTAGGCAGGCATTACTGTACCCACTTTTTGGTGGGGAAACTAAGGCTTAGAAAGGTTGAGAGACTTTCTCAAGGTCTCAAAGCTAGGCAGCAACGGGGCCATAAGTTGAATTCTGAACTTGTGACTAGTTTCAGAGCCCTTCCTAATATTCCATGATGCTTCTTTTGAAGTCACAATTTCTTGGGATGTTTTAACGAAAGCACTACTTCAGAAAAGTTGAAGTGTTGGATAAAAACACCCATCACTCCAATACCTCAACAGTCTGTGTAGTGCATTGTTTCACAGAGGGTCATGCCTGACATCTACATCGGTATCATCAGGTCACTTGTTAAAAAGGCAAATTCTGGGACTTCCCTGGCGATCCAGTGGTTAAAGGCTCTGTGCTTCCAATGCACTGGGTGCGGGTTCGATCCCTGATCAGGGAACTGAGATCCCGCAAGGCGCATGGTGCACACCAAAAAAAAAAAAAGCCAATTCCTGGGTCATACCCCAAGAGATCTGAACTGAGAAGGCCTATGTAGGCCTATGGAATCTTTGATTTTACCCCAGATGACTCCTATCTCCTATGCACATTACAGTTTAAGGAGCAATCATAACAAGTAAAATCTTGGTTAGAGCCAAGAATTTCAACATAAAAGAGATAAATGTATAAAATTTCTAAGTTGAGTAAAAACTTTGTAATCTTAAATTTGAATTTGAACTATTAGTAAGAACTCATAACACACAAACACACACACACACACACACACACACCAGTGCATATATGTAGCTCTGTTGCACTGAGAAAGGCCTAGAAGCAACAACAGTCCAGCGGCAATTAGAATCCAAGCACGCCAACTGTTGTCTCTAAATATTGCTTCTTACTACAAGGAGCCAGAACTCCTTGGGGAAATGGCAAACTGCAGGTTTGGCCAGGAAAAATACAAGATGAACTTGAGCCATTTTAGTTTATTCAGAAAGCAGGGTAGCTGAGAAAGACTAAAAGCGTCCTCAATCAAAAACAGCTACCACTGACCCACGACAGGACAATTCAAGTAAAAAGAATAATGACTGCAATAGACTGAAACCAAATATATAAGCATCTATAATAACACAAAACATTACTGGTTACCATTGCTATCAACAGAGGAAGCTTGGTCATCAACTCATTATTTCTGAAAAGTTGGTAAAAGATAAGAATCCAAAATGTATCTGGCCTTTCCTGCATGAACTAAATGAACTGGTTCATGAGGCAGTTCTTCTCTAGAGAGTTAATACATGCAGATGGAATGACAGAATTAGAAAAATCACCATTTTGCTATCCCTAATGGATCTAAGCAATAATCACCAATGGATGCCAAAACCATCAGGTGAAACACTGATAAAGAACTTTGTGATAGAGGAATAATGTTGACACCTGAACCAACGAGTAATCCTGGCATCATCAGAAGCGGAACAACCAGATATACAGGACACAGATACATATTAAATGACACCATGTGGAAGCAAACAGCTTAATCTAGATTGTGGCTCATTTCATAGAGAAAATAACCTGGTTTTATCAATAAATCAAAAATGAGAAAAAAAAAAAAGGCTAGGGATTGTTACAGAATAAAAGAAAGACGTGAGACCTGTCAGCCAAAATGCAATGTGTGGACCTTGTTTTAACCTTGATTAAACTGTAAAATACAGATTAGAGCTAATCAAGGGAAACCAGAATTACAGAGTTGGTACTATCCTTAGACCTGGGCCAGAGGGTCCCTGCTCTGACCTCACACTTTCGAGAGGATGCTAAAGCCCATGATCCCTCAGCCCTCCTCTGGACCATCATCCACGTAAACTAGGGCCCCAGAATTCTCTGCCCACTACCAGGCCCTACGTGGGCCTTCCCAATGGGTTTCGTCCTTTGAAAAGCAAATGATGCTGATTGTGTGCACCCACTCCAGCCCAGGTCCAAGGAGTGACCAAGTTGGGGGGTGGCTTTTGCAAACCATGTGGACAGAGTTTGGATGTACGGCTGGGAGATTCACATGGTACATGTGAGATGGAGCCCAGGGCAGAAGGGAAGAGAGAAGGGAGACACCTCAGGGAGCTGGCTCTCTGCGCACTATCACGTTCCGGCATGGAACTCCAATCCAAACCTTGCCTTCCTCGTCATTTTGAAGGTATGTTTGTCAAGCTGGAGGATAAGTTATATCTTATTTACCAGTTTGTTAGCTTGACTTATAACTTCTAAATATTTAAACATATGATATCTGGGCTTTTATTTGTATGCTTCTTCTAGTCCTGAAAATGTTGCAGGAAAGCCTACAGATGATGTTTTTTAACTTATTATTAAGTATGATAATGACACAGCAGTTGTTTAAAAACATCTTTAGCAGTTAGATTTAGGGGTGAAATGACATGATGATTTGAATTTAGTTTTAAACACTTGAGAAAAAACAGTTGGGAAGATTTTAAAATCAAGACTGGCCAAATGTTGGTAATTTCTGAAGTCAAGTGACAAGAGGCTCCATTATACTATTATGTACTTTTTGGATATCTGAAAATGTCTATAATAAAAAATAAAAATCCATCTTCTACAGTGTTTGGCAAAAAAAAGCAGTGATGACCTTCTTGTAAACATAGATTAAAAGGTTTCCAAAAAGGTAATAATGCACAGCAAACCAGCACTCAGGAGATCTACCACTGCTGAGAAGTGAGCAGAAGACACGGACCCTGCCCAACCCAGAGGCTTCCACTGCTTCTCCAGAAGTGACCTGAGGAACAGAGAACTAGAACTGGGGGTGGGACAGGAGGTGAGAAAGCAGACTTGGAGGGAGGACATGCTCTAACCAGGACAAAAAAGTCCTCATCTTCCTATCCACAGGAACTCAGAATATAAACAGGATTATATTTCAGAGGTAAGCATAGGATACAGAGCTTTCTTAATGAAGCCAAAGACTCATCCCCTATGTTTATCCACATTTACCCATTATTTACCAATAATAAGATTGAAAGGACTATTCTCTTTAAATCCTAAATTATTTTGTATAAATAATGTTTGTTTTTAAATTTCTTGAATGTATTTTAGACATAGACCCATATGCACATACATATAGACAGAAAGACACACACACACACACACACACATATACACATTCTCTCTCTCTTAGACAAATCTAAGATTACTTTACCTTGGGGGTGGGGTGCGGGGGGAAGGGACCTAAAATGTAATTTCCCCCAAGAGCAAACAATCCAATTAGACATGTAATGGATGAGAAAGAGACCGGTGTAATGGATTCTAATTTCTGGAAAGGAGTGGTTGATTCATTTATATTTATGGAGTCACTACTAAGAATACATTGTGTTACTGCAAAGTAATAACATATATTTTCATTTATGGCCGCTGAACTAGCCTCATTACATAACAGTTACAGGTTATCCTCTTCTCACTCAGTATTTCACTCCCAGCCACCCACTGTGTATCATCCACAGAGAGGGAATACCTACCCATATTTATCTCTTGCTTTCCACCAATGAACATCATTCTTTTCCAATATGATATACTCCTGGCCTCTCTCTAATCTGAGATCATGTGCTTCTGTCGCTTGGAAATCATACATGGCTACAACTATTTCTTCACTATTACCTTCTTCTTCAGGTGGAATCGGTGGGGGAGGCCTTCGCTAAGAAAAGGAGGTAACATATAAAAGTTTAGTCTTCTGTTTGAAACTGGGTGTGCAGTAAAACACCAAGCAATGCGCACGTCCCCACAGTATAAAGTCTGCTTTCGATTATCTGGTGAACCCGCACCATGAGTCCGATGATATCGATGCTACTGGACCTCTCACGGGCTTCAGAATTTAGGACAAGGGCAAAAGCTCTCTTTAAACATCAAACAGCTTCTGCTCAGTGTCAGGACTAGCTTTCCAGGGAGAGGCAAGGGTAACGTGAGTAGAAACCAGCAGGACTAAAGGCAGACCCACCATTTAATGGCCTGCAGTGGGGAAAAGCAGAACTACTTCTGTCAGGTCTCCTCCCACTCAAAGGAATCTGCACTGCTTTGTGCCTGCTGTGTGCAAGGCACACTCTTAGTACCTAGCTAGCATACTGTTTCTCATTTCTTTTTAATTGAAGTATAGTTGATTTACAATGTGTTAGTTTCTCATGTACGGCCAAGTGATTCAGTATATATTCTTTTACATATTGTTTTTCATTATGGTGTATCACAGGTTATTGAATATAGTTCCCTGTGCTATACAGTAGGACCTTGCTGTTTATCTGTTTTATATATAGTAGTTTGTATCTGCTAATCCCAAACTCCTAATTTATCCCCCTCCCCCTCTGGTAACCATAAGTTTGTTTTCTACATCTGTGAGTCTGTTTCTGTTTTGTAAATAAGTTCACCTGCATTCTCATTTATTCTTAATACTAATCCCATGAAGTAGAGTATATAATTTCCATTTTACAACTGAGGAAACAATGGCTGAAGTATCCCACCCAAAGTCACTCATATCAGATTCATGCTGGATCAGGCTCCCCGTGAGTTCAAAGTACATGTGTTTTCTACCCTACTCCACTATTCACAGTCACTCCTTTGTCATAATACTGTGGTCTCAAGACTGAAATATTCCTTTAAAGTCCCACACCTCTTGTATAATTCTCAAAGCCAAAATACAGGCAGAATGCCAGATGGTAATATCTGATACAATTAAATTGACATTATTCGACACCAAAAAAAAAAAAAAAAAAAAGTCAAGTGAGCCATAGTCTATCCATTTCCAATGTGATCCTTGCAGGGAGCAGCATCACAGGAATGAACATAAACATACTTAATAAACTGCAAATGTTTCCAAACATTAAAGACCAGCTTACCTTCTTTGTTTCTGGTGCTGGTGCTCGAGGTAGTGCTTTTTTTATACCTGAAAATGACAATGACAAAAACAGGTCAAAATGCCATCCACCAATGATTGATAGTTTTAAGGAAAAGTAAAAATGAACCCATAACAAGAAGTCCACTCAGACTCCCTCACTCTGGTGCATTTTGCTTGTAATACTATTTTAGAACAGATTTTTTAAAATGCTATTAAAGCCGGTTTGTATTTCTGCCTTCTTGAACAGACTATAAATGCCACAGGGATTGGGGCCATGCCTTGTTCACTGTAAACAAATGGGACTACATCAGAACCAAAAAGCTTCTGCTCAGCAAAGGAAACCATCAACAAAATGAAAAGGCAACCAACAGAAGGGGAGAAAATATTTTCATCCCACATATCTGAGGAGGGGTTAACATCCAAAATATACATGGAATTCACACAACTCAATAGTTAAAACAAATAATAATAATAACTCAATTAAAAGTGGACAAAGGACCTAAACAGACACTTAAAAAAATTTTTTTTATTATTTATTTTTTTTTTTTGCGGTATGCGGGCCTCTCACTGTTGTGTCCTCTCCCGTTGCAGAGCACAGGCTCCGGACACACAGGCTCAGCGGTCATGGCTCACGGGCCCAGCTGCTCCACGGCATATGGGATCTTCCCGGACTGGGGCACGAACCCGTGTCCCCTGCATCGGCAGGCAGACTCTCAACCACTGCGCCACCAGGGAAGCCCCAGACACTTTTTTTTAAAGAAGACATACAAATGGCCAATAGGTACCTTAAAAGGTGCTCGACATAACTAATCATTAGGGAAATGCAAGTCAAACCACAATAAGATACCACCTTATACATATTAGGATAGCAATTATAAAAACCACACATGATAACAAATGCTGGTAAGGTTGTAGAGAAAACGGGATGCTTGTGCACTTTTGGTGGGAATGTAAATTGATGCAGCCACTATGGAAAATAATATAGAGGTTCCCCCCAAAATTAAAAATACAACTACCATATGATCCAGCAATCCCACTTCTGGGTATATACACAAAAGAAACAAAATCAATACCTTAAAGAGATATCTGCACTCCCATGTTCACGGTAGCATTATTCACGATAGCCAAGATATAGAAACAACCTAAGCATCCATCAACAGATGACTAGATAAAGAAAATGTGGCATATATATAGAGAGAATGGAATATTATTCAGCCTTGGAAAAAGAAGGAAATCCTATCATTTGTGACAACATGGATAAAGTTGGAGGGCATTATGGTAAGTGAAATAAGCCAGACCAAGAAGGACAAATGCCACATGGTATCACTTACATGGGGAAGCTTAAAAAAAAAAAAAGTCAAACTCATAGAAATAGAGAGTAGAAAAATGGTTGCCAGGGGATGGGGGGTGGAGGAAATAGAGATGCTAGTAAAAGGGTACAAGCTTTCAGTTATAAGATGAATAAGGTATGTTAATTACAACTCAATTAAAATATATAGAGAGCAAGAAAAAAAGATAAATAAGGTCTGAGGATCTAATGTATAACATGATGACTAGTTGACAGCACTGTAGTGTATAACTGAAGTTTACCAAGAGAGTAGAACTTAAATGTTTTTACACACACACACACACACACACAAAGGTAAACATGCAAGGTGATGGATGTGTTTATTAACTCAATGGGAGGAACCCTTTCCAATGGATACATAAGTATATCCAGTCATCTCATTGTAAAATTTAAATAATTTTGTTAATTATACCTCAGTAAAGCTTAAAAAAAAGAGAAGAGAAAAGCTGCTGATGGTGCTACATTAGGCTCACAGTTTTTAACAGAGTCATGTTTAGTAGGCTTTCATATTGTGATAAAAACTCCCAAAACAGGGCTTCCCTGGTGGTGCAGTGGTTGAGAGTCCGCCTGCCAATGCAGGGGAAGCGGGTTCGTGCCCCGGTCCGGGAAGATCCCGCATGCCACGGAGCAGCTGGGCCCGTGAGCCATGGCCACTAAGCCTGCGCGTCCTGAGCCTGTGCTCTGCAACGGGAGAGACCACAACAGTGAGAGGCCCGCATACCGCCAAAAAAAAAACCAAAAAACTCCCCAAAACAGACCTTCTGATTCCATGAGATGGTCCTACTGCTCACTAAATAAAAGTATTCTTACAAAAATACACCTACACTATGTTTACACCGTGCTAGAAAGTGTGAAGGCCATATTTAACCAACATCAAAATCATGTCACTTTCTCCCAATAATACCAACAGTATGTACATCCTGAGCACAATATAACTACAGAATAAAATTAATACTTACTACTTTCAAACAGATTATATCTTTCACATCCAGGCGCTAGTTTTTCAGTTTGTCTGCAACACTGATAACTTCCGTCTGCCCAAAATTTAGGATGATATTTAATCATAATATTATTGTTGTTCTGTATTTCTGTAATTCATAGACACATTAAATGATGAGTGAAATGTACAGAGATAACAGAATGTTTCCGGTTGATCATTCTTTCTCAAATACTACGTTTATTATGAGGAAACCTTCATAACATATAATCCAGCATTCAGAAAATCCATAGAGTTCTCTTTCACCACTTTTTTTGGTGAGGCACCCTTGTTAACAGAAGTGACCTCTGCTACAACGTGATGGATAAACACAAAAGTCAGCCCCCCACCATTCTGTTCTGCAGAAAAAGCGATGAGGATTATGCAGGTCAAATCACTGATTAATATACTTTACATACAAGTCAATTCATCCACATCAAATGTTGACTACATAGGCAATTTCTTAGACAATACCAAATCCTGTTACCATAAGAGCCCAGTGCTTAGTCACCTCCAAATGTACTACACATTAAATGAAAGCATGTTCTTCTTAAAAACTATGTATATGCCACTAGAAGGAACCAGATTATAAAAAAGGAAGTTAACTTCAACATGTGTCACTTACAGTAACAGAGAATGTTCTTGGAGAAACACTTATTGTAGATTAAAAGATTATAAATGCAAGATACACTAGCCGTATCTCTGTCTTAGTGACAACAATGTTATATTCTGAAATTATGTACAGATTAATATTTCATTATATGAGTTTTACCTTCTTTTAACTTCTTCACCCACCGGTCCCTGCTTTGTGCACTAGGTGCAAAAATGTAAAGTGTGTTGGCATCATGCACAACCTGAAATAAGACAAAAGATGGAACAGGTGAGAAAAGCTTAGACACAGCATCTTGCCTAGCACAGAGCCCTTGGCACCACAGGCATCAATAAAGGATTCTGAAATGACTGACCAAAAGTCGATTACTTCCGATCCAAAGAACCTAGATTCCCTTCTTACAAAAACACATCTATTTCTTCATGTCTCCATCCAGTGGGATACACATTTTACAAAGGACTGTGCTTTTACAGAAAAAAAATATATACAGAGGCCAGGATGCCTTGCCAATCTTGTTATTTCTTGCGATCTAATAAACTAAAGTTCCTTAAGTAAACTTGGTATAACAGGGACTATTCCAATCGAATATTTTTCTGAATAATATTTGAGATGAATGGACTACTGTTTCAACATCACTCCTATACCTTCCTTTTGCCACTATAAATAACTGCAGTAGGTAGCTTAATTAAGCACTGACCACCCCAACTCTATACTTTGTGCTTTACAGACATTAACTCAACTAATCCTACCATCAAGGTATTAGTATTTCCATTTTACAGAGGAGGAGACTAAGGCCTATCCAAGACACCCCAATTCTAGATCACTCCCAGAGGCACTATTCACATAGAATGTACTGCAAATGGTGTGCCTTAAGTTACCTGCCCATCAGCATTTGGCTGGTCATCCAGAAAGCCAGGATCCTGACTCCAGAGCCCAAACTTTTAACCACAGTACCTCTTTCAGAGGTACCTCCAGGTAAGCAATTAAACAGTTTTGTTCTTAATATTCTTAATATTAAGAATAAAATTAAGCATGGGAAACTAATCCAAGAATTTTGTCTTTGGTCTATCACTTTATCCTTGATGGTCAGTAACAAGGCAGAAACACCCCAATTGACTAAAAAAATATCTGGGGACTTCCCTGGTGGTCCAGTGGTTAGGACTCCGTGCTTCCACTGCTGGGGGGGCTGGGTTGGATCCCTGGTCAGGAAACTAAGGTCCTGTAAGATCCCACAAGCCGCTTGCAGCCAAAAACAAAAAAAAAAGCAAAACACAAATCTGGCTGGAAACCTCCTTTTACCGTGTCACTGGATTGAACACAGATAGCTCTTTCATCAATAATTGGCTGTTCCTGACCATATTCAATAGATAATCCTGTGGAATAAAAGTCATATTTTTATGGCAAGACAAGCGAAATTTAAACAAAAAATTCTTCTCTGCTCTTTGGCCTCCTCTCTCCCCGCACTGTGCATTGTATAACTCTATTATGCATCACCAAACCCCTCTCAGCAGAAATACCTGCTCAACCCTAAAGAGCAACATTCTCCTAGCAGCAACAAGACAACTCCTTAAAGATAGCATTCCTGGGGCTTCCCTGGTGGCGCAGTGGTTGAGAGTCCGCCTGCCGATGCAGGGGACACGGGTTCGTGCCCCGGTCCGGGAAGATCCC
>NW_020173388.1:8203552-8241077 GCF_003031525.2 Neophocaena asiaeorientalis asiaeorientalis | reverse complement strand
AAAAAAAAAAAAAAAAAAAAAAAAAAAAGATAGCATTCCTTCCTGATCTTGTAAGGGGTCACATGACCCACTGTGATGCCACTTAGATCTGGAATATGTAAACTGTCAATAATACGTCATACGATGTCCAGCCCTCTGCCTCAAGAAACTTACATAACTGTGTCTTGACTTCAAATGGGCAGAATAGTTCTCAGAGCTTTCTGAGATTCTCTTCCCAGGTTATAATGCTCAAATTTGGCTTGAATAAAATTTTCCATTTCTTTCTTATATCGACTGATTAATTTTTTGTTGACAATCCCTTCTCATTCACTTTAATCAAATAAGTGCAGTCAAACAGCAATGGGAACACCATAGAACAAATACTGCTATATTCTGCTCAGTGATTAACTCACCCAACTAGCACTGTGCTGGGACTACATGAGATACAAAAATAAATCAAATACCTTACTACAAGACAGAAAATGAGATGTGATAAAGAAGTAAAGATAAAGCTCTAAGAGGGACGTGGGGCTGTAGTTGCCTCATTTGGCCCATGACTTTCATACCTGTGATACTGTGATTCACAGTAAGAAATATATATTTGGTCTCTACCCTGGTTCCTGGCACAGAGCACCTAGAAAACTCTTGGAATTTCCTGTGCTGAGAATGATACGGGTGTCTGTTTTTATACTAATAAGGTGACTACTGGAGAGCCCCTAGGGATGGGGGCTGGTTGCCAGTGAAGCCAACCCCATGATTAGAGGGTTGGAACTTTCAGTCCCACTACCCCCCACCTCTGAGGAGGGGAGAGCAGCTGGAGATTGAGTTCAATGAGTTCAATCATCAATGGCCGATGATGTAAACAATCATGCCATGTAACGAAGCCTCTATGAAAACCCAAAAAGGAGCGGGTTCTGAGAGCCTCAGGGTTGGTAAACATGAGGAGATGTCCGTGGACAGATGAATAAAGACAATTGATACACACACACACACACACACACACACACACACACACACACAGGAATATTATTCAGCTTTAAAAAAGAAAATCCATCCACTTGCAACATGGATAAACCTGGAGGACATTATGCTAAGTGAAATAAACCAGACACAGAAAGAGAAATATTACATGACCTCAGATATAGAATTTTAAACAAACTCTTAGAAACACAGAGCAAAAAAGTGGTTGCCAGGGGCAGGTGAAGGGGGGCAATGGGGAGATGTTGGTCAAAGGGTACAAAGTTTCAGTTATGCAAGACGAATGAGTTCTGGAGATCTAAAGTACAGCATGGGGACTACAGTTAACAACACTGCATATATGAAATTTGCTAAGAAGGTAGCTAAGTATTCTCACCACCAAAAAAAAACAAAAAAAGAAGGGAAGAAAAGAAAATGGCAACTATGTGAAGTGATGGATATGTTAATTGGCTTGATTGTAGCGATCATTTCACAATGTTTACATATACCAAAACATCAAATTGTACACCTTAAATATATACAATTCTTATGTGTCAATTATACTTCAACAAAGCTGAAAGAAATCAATCAACAAAGCAATGACAGGAAACACTAACGTCAAATAGTAAGCATGACTAAAAGCCCAGAATTTCACTGTCGCAAAAATATGCCAGCTCACCTGAAATGGATATTTATTTTGACAGGGAATGACACCATCATCATTCTTCACTATTTCCACACATCTGATTTTTGACACATCAATAAATCCCTTTCTGTACTTTTTCTGTTAAAAGAAAAAAAAAAGAAGGAGAACCATTCTAATCATAAGTTAAGGAAAAAATGTTATTAATAATAATATTTGTTTTAAAAAATCACTGATTCAAAATATTACAATTTCCTTAATAATTATCTAAATCATGTCTCCCTATATTGTTAAAATTATTCAAAATACTAACACTATGAGGATTGTAATCAAAATAATTAAGTCCTTTAATTTCCAAAGATGAAATCGCTGCCCTTGCCCTCCTCCAAAAGCTCTAGATCTGTTTAGAAAGAGAGTCCCTTTGATAGTGCCTTCCTCTCAGACACACACTGCAAATTCTTCAACTTCTTGATGACAGCCACCCCCTCTCCCCCGAAAAAGAAAGCATCAGAGACCAAACCAAACACTCAATCACAAATGCAAACTCCACCAGTTACATCTTCCACTCCAGCACACAGAACTCAGGAGGATGTGAGATGGACACAGGGCGCTCACACAAAGCCTCCATCCAAGAGTCTATGTTCGAATTTTCTTTTTTCTTTTTTTTTTTTTCCTTCCCTATTGCCCTTCCTCCCTGCTCAATGCAAATCTCCCTACAACAAGTAACTAATGACATACCAAGACTCCCTCCTCCGAATCATTCACAGTCTTGAGCACAGTAATCTCACATCTGAGAATTTATCCCAGGGAAAAATCCGGAAGATACAAAGTAGTATGTGCAAAGATAACTTGATATACCATATCCATTAAAAAGTATTACAAATACAATGAAGAAATAAAAAATGTTTATTGAATTATATTAACGGATACATCCCACACAAAAAGCTGTATAAAGACTAAGGTTATTTTAGGAGGGGGTGTAGATAGTCATATGACAAAGAACAGAAGAAAAGTAGAGAAATGAAGATGAAGAACATTGGATTATTTGGGGTGACCCAGCCCTCCCCTGGCCCTAGTCATTCAAAATTGCTTCATCTAATACTCTGAAACTCCCCTCTGGCCACAATCTTTGGGGTCCCTATCCTGCTCCCAGTAACCAGCACTGCATCTTCATTGTGACCATGTGACCTTCAGACCTGCCAACCCTCCCAGGCCATCAGCTCCCATGTGACATCTGGCTGTCATTATCCCCGTACCCCCGGCATTTCTGTCAGCCCCCAGTTCTACCCACACCTTTTTCAACTCATGCGTGCCTGGCTGCAGAAGGTCACGAAACAATCCTAACTGTCCTCTTTGTGCTTAGCCAGGCCTTCGCTGCTGTCCTCAGGTCTTCTGTGTATCTCTAGTGGAGAGAACCTGGTGGCCTCCATGGAGCCCACCAGTCTCATCAGAGCTACAAACCCTTCCCATTCCCCTACTTCATGGAGAAGAGAACAGCTGTCCCAGGAGCACACCCCCAACTTCTTCCTTCTGCAGGTCTAAAGCACCCTAAGATTTACCCTTTTTTCTTCTCTGTCATTCTGCCTCTATGAGAAGGTTAAAAGGACACAACAGCTAAGGACACTGTAGTGGCACTTAACAGATGTCATTTCCTTTCATGCTCACAAAATTCTCATTTTACAGATGATGAAACCGCAGCTCAGACAGGTTAAACACGTTACCCAAGGATCCCAACTGAAAGCTGGGATCCTAAAGCTCCCCAGACCTTGGATGTCCCAGCTGCAAACAGGTGACAAAATTAATGGAGCCAAGTCCCTGAGGGGGCAACCTGGATTCTGAGCATGGCCTGAGATTTTACTTCTCCTGCTTATAGACACCTTCAGGCCTCTGCCATCCATAGCAAGAACCTTCTTCTGGCCCTGCTACTGCCCTAACTCTGTTCTTCCCTTGCTGAAAGAGAGATTATTACACCACCAGTCTTCATTTCCTTCCCACCCACTCCTCCTTAACCACTTGCGATCTGCCTCCCCTCTCGCCACAGTTGCTAAAGCTGTTCTCAAAACCACCACCAATGACCAAACCCAACAGCCTTCGCTCAGCTGTCTTCTGCTCAAGCTGTTAACGAGGCATCTGGGGGTGCTCCACTCTCTTCTCCTGCAGTGGCCTTGACTTTAGGTCACCCAGGCTTTCCTTCTGCCCCTTCCACTCAGTTTCCCACAGGACAACACCTGTTCTGTGCCAGCAACTGTGTCAAGGAATATATCAAGTCCCTATAGGAAAAGCTCATTTCCTGAGCATATGGTCCAAATATTGTGCCATTTAATCCTCAGATCCTCTGTGAGATAACTGTTATTAGACACATCTTACAGAAGGAAGAAACAAAAATTAAGTCACTTGCGCAAGTTTACCTGTGGGAGAGACATACACAGCAACGTTATCATCCAACGTAGTAAGTACTGAATATAAAAAAGATGCTAAGAGAACACAGAGGAACCAAGACTTACATGATAATTTCAGAAGAGAAATTCTGATAATATCATAGGGAGGGAATGAACAGCACAGCACATGGGATGAAAAACACATTCCAGAATGACCTAGGTTGCCTCATCTATAAAATAGGAATAATAATAGTATCCACTTCATGGATACTATTAGATAGTTATGAGAGTTAAATGAGTTAGTATTTGCAAAGTGCTTAGAAGAGTGACCTGTAGTATCATATCTATGAGTGTTTGCCAGATAAAATAAATAAGTAGAAAAAAAGGTCAGTGTGGCTGAAGGACAGGGTACATGAGGCAGGATGGAAAGGTGAGCAGGGGCCAGCTTGTAAAGAACCTGCTGCACAGTGCCAAAGGGTATGGTCAGACAGGGCCACCTACCCTGCTCCTGGGCCTATGCCAGTTAGTGTGCAAAAGAAACTTCCAGAGCGCCATCCTCCTATTAATAAGTCACACGTGTTCACCATAGAAACCTTAGAAAATACTAACAGCACAAAGAAAATCAAATGACCCTGAATCCCCCAACTCTGCAGAAAATCCCTGTGGACATCATGGAGTTTTTCCAGACACCGCTCTGGGGTCATTTATCACCTACTGGCTCTCTTTCTTGAGCAGCAGACTGTGGTCGGCTTCTGAGATGCCTGTCTCCACTCACCCCTTGCCCCTGTGACTAAAAGCAGCTGTCAGATGTCAGTCAATCCACACAGGAAAATTTGAGATGATTGGTATACTGGGCTGGTTTATGCCCCCTAAATACATGTTCCATGATATATTGTATTATGCTAATACTTTGGCTTATTAATCCAAATACTTTGCTATGAAGTTTGCAGATAAAGGTTCACGCTTAAGTTGGCCATTCATTATTTTACCTATCCTGCCAGCAAACACTGATCAGACACCAAGCACAGCACTGTGTGCCACAGCTTCAACCTTATGCAAGGGGGTTGAGGGTTCCCTCAAGAGGAATTCCCAATTATATGGTAGGTGGAAGGGGAAGAGGGGAGTAATTCATCATCAAATGAAGACGAAGTCACGCGCTCATGGTATACTATGGAGTGAGACAGTGATTGGGCCAGGAAAAGCTGGGGAAGTTTTTGGGAGGAACTGATATTTTGGTTTTTAAAGGATAAGTAGGAGTTTTTCTTTAGAGAAAGTGGAGAAGAGAATTCAGGCAGCAAAAACAACAAAGCACTGATTTAGGGAACGGGAAGAAATTCATTGTGGCTGAAGTTCAGGGTGGTTCAGGGGAAGTGTAGGAAAGGACACCAAAATGGTTATTTGAGACCAAATTAGGAGGAGGTAAGTAATGGCTGTTTCACCCATTTGTAAACCAGCTTAAATGGGGAAACTAGACAAAGAGATGAAATATGACTTGCTTAAAACCACACATCAACTGAATGGTAGAACTGGGATTTAGGTGAAAGAGATCCTGCCCCCCTGGGCAAGTCTTACAAGATACACAGTTTTCCTTTCATTGCCAGAATTAAAATACTTTTTAAAGTATCAATAACAATCCTAAATTAAACTAATTTTTTATAATTGTATACAAATATCCAGGGCTGGCCCCAGGTGTTATCTACAGAACACCCAGCCTCAGGTCCTCCTTTCTACACCCCTCTCCCAAGGCATCCTGAGACCCATTACACGCAGTAAGAGTTTCCCTCCAGTATTACAAGGATCCCTCCCTTTCCCTTATATCACAACTTTTGTTCCTAATGTGGCTATTCCCAGCTGCCTGCCACAGAAGAAATCTACTGGGTGAATCACCTGTGCATTGCAAAGGGACCTCAGGTTGGGCGCGTGAGTTTTGGAGGCAGGCAGATCCTGAGCCCAGCCACGCTCTGCCTTCTCTCAGTTCCTCTGTCTTCAGGAATAGGATAATACTCCTCACTTCACTAAGCTATAAGCAGGGATAAAGATAAGGTACGTAGGTGCTCAGTACAGTGTCTGGCACAGGGAAGTCACTCCCTAAATGGCAGCACTTACTATTAATTAGTCTTCACAACAACCCTGGGAAATTGTTTGGAAACTGAGCATCTGAGAGGTAACGAGACTGGCTAAGAGGCTGAGCCAGAACTGAACCCAGATCTCTCAAAATCACAAAAGCTTTTACCTGACTCCCGGTCTCTCAAGCCTGAATATTTCTGGACTCTTATTTTAGAAAAAGAAAATTATTTTATGTCAAAACCTAATAATTACAGAGCATTCACTCTGAGCCAGGCACTATATGCACCTCTCACATGGTAACTCAATGAATCTTCACATAATTATGGGAACTCTTGTCACCCCATTTTACAGATGAAGAAATCAAGACTTACAGGGTATAATTAACTGGCCGAAAGTCATACAACAAACCAGGACCTGAACTCTTAATTCCAACCCTGAATTCTTAAGTGCCACGTACACTTTAGTAACTTCATACCACTTAACTAAGTACAAACATAAACTCAGTGGAAATTTCTCATGCTTATAACTCTTAACAACTAACTATAAGACTGTTAAGAGTTCACAAGTTGAATGCAAACGAACTGGACAATAAATAAGATTTAAACTAACAGCTTACTTGACTGTGATGGCTGGGGTGTTTGCTGGAATTGAATCCCTCTCCCCAAACCAGTTCGCCTGGCGTCCTCAGGCTTGCAATACTGTGTGCCATGTGATGGCCTCTTCCTCCCCTCTCTTACTTCCAACTATCGAAGTATGCACATCTGTTTGCACACACGCTGTCAGCCTATCATTAGGCCTCCATTTGGTCCCACTAAATTGTTTACTGTTCAGTCAGCCTCTGTTCTTTCTCCATAGGACACAACAATTAAAACAGACCATAAATACAAACCCAAAGACGGCTGCTGACGTGGCATGTTTAGTGACAAGGGACCATCCAGAGAATACAGACAAAAGGTATGTTATATACAATAAAATATCAAATAGAATTCCTAGATCTTGCAGTCCTCAGCAGACGGACAGCACCAAAGCTTACTACTGCCATTCACTGTATTCCATCATGATCATTTCTTCACTCAGCCACATTGATTAAAGATTGATTCTGGCTTCCTTTCTTCTACCACCAGCAAGGCACAGAGGTACCAAAGAACCATGATAGAGACTTAAAAGAGTTCTAGTCAACCCTTGAAAAAAGAAAGAAAATGATGTATTCTACCAAAAATCTCCAATGAGCCAAAGGTCTATTTTATACACGAAGGTTCTTTTCCCTTTCTACTCAGAACAGAGTTAAAAGAAAGAGTTAAAAGAATGGGCCTCAAGTGCAGCAGGACCCATTAATCATGAGAAAGAAAGAAAACCTCAAGATGGATATGACTTTTGTGTGTGTGTGGATACTGGGAATAATTTTGATGTAGATCTTTCTGGTATCAGGAGAAGCAGAATAAATAAAATAAAGTCATTTCCAACTCGGTGATTCTATGATGAAACATCCCCTCTTTGCTAAGTACAAAATTCTAGTGAAAAGCAGAAGAAAGCAAAACCAAAAACATGGCATCCTAGTATTGTTTTCCTCCCTTTTAATCAGCTCATAATAATAACTGACATAGTGGCTTTACATTTTACAAAGTGATTTTACACTAAGCAGACAAACACATAAAAAGGGTACTTTAACATTAAGCCAGCAGTTACATACATAAGCATGGCTTAATTATGAAGATTATGGTTTCTAAGATAACATCCAGAATAAAAAACAGGATAAATTATAAGGAATCTGAAGGCAAAAAATTTCATCTTCTAAATCACATAATAATCTTCATATAAGATTGTGCTGATCTAGGTAATTATAAGGTTTCTGGAGATAGTTTTTCACTGTATTCAAAGTTAGAGTTTTTATTCCCCCCTGAGTGATCACTTACTCTTATGATTTTTCTATACTTCTGGCAACCCTCATGCCAACTCCCTTCTGCCACCCAAGGGAACTTTTAAAAACTAATACCAGGTATGTTTTATTATAGTTGAAAGCAAAACTTACTAATGTAAGTATTTTCAAATAAGTCTAAAACTGATTTACCTAGCTTAGTTCTTTTTTTTTAAAACAGAGTCACAGATTGATTTATTTATTTATTTTTGGCCACGTTGGGTCTTCATTGCTGCGTGCGGGCTTTCTCTAGTTGCGGCGAGCGGGGGCTACTCTTCATTGTGGTGTGCGGGCTTCTCATTGCAGTGGCTTTTATTGTTGCGGAGCACGGGCTCTAGGCACGTGGGCTTCAGTAGTTGTGGCACATGGGCTCAGCAGTTGTCGCTCACAGGCTCTAGAGCGCAGGCTCAGTAGTTGTGGCACATGGGCTTAGCTGCTCCGCGGCATGTGGGATCTTCCCGGACCAGGGCTCGAACCCGTGTCCCCTGCATTGGCAGGTGGATTCTGAACCAGTGCGCCACCAGGGAAGTCCCAAAAGTGACTTTAAATACAAAGTCAGAAGTTATTAGGAAAGAAACTTGTCAAGTCAATTAACTTTTAGAAATATTTATGTGAATAATACATACAACAATTGACTTTATTGCTAGACTCAAGGCTCTCTTTACTTACCTACATGGACTTTTTTTTAACTTACTGAACATGCCAAAATATTGTGAGTATTGTTTAATATTTTAACACAGCAGAGTCAATGTGTCATAATGGTTGAGAGCACACCTTCATTGTCAGGCAGACCTGCATTTAAATGCCAGCTTTGTGGCCCAATGCAAATTAATTAACCTCATTTAGTCTCTATTTCCTCATTTGTAAAACAGGGTTATTAAAATAACTTATCTCCTAGATTATTGTGAGGATTAATTGTGATACACTCATAAAGCACTCGACACAATATCTAGCCCATCGCAATCACTAATATGTTATTAGTATAATTTTTTTGCCTTTAGATAAAAGATCTCTAAAATTGTTCAGCACTTAAACCCTTTTTTCCCACAAATATATCAGAGGATTTAATGGAGATATTTTAAATACTTTACTGGCTTTTACATTGTGTCTTTAGGTAACAGAGCAATGCTTCTCCACTCTCTCCTCAGAGGAATTCAACAAACACTCCAAGAACTCAAAAAATCTAGGAGTAGACAATTAAGCTATAATGCATAAAATATTGCAGAGCAAACTAGGGAACTAGGATCATAGCAGAAGCACTCTTTCTCCTGAAATAAAACAATATTTTAAGAAGCTATGTTTTAAGAGTCATGTACCACAATGTTCATTGCAGCTCTATTTACAATAGCCAGGACATGGAAGCAACCTAAGTGTCCATCAACAGATGAATGGATAAAGAAGATGTGGCACATATATACAATGGAATATTACTCAGCCATAAGAAGAAACGAAATTGAGTTCTTTGTAGTGAGGTGGATGGACCTAGAGTCTGTCATACAGAGTGAAGTAAGTCAGAAAGAGCAAAACAAATACCATATGCTAATATATATATATATGGAATCTAAAAAAAAAATGTTTATGAAGAACCTAGGGGCAGGACAGGAATAAAGATGCAGACGTAGAGAATGGACTTGAGGACACCGGGAGGGGGAAGGGTAAGCTGTGACAAAGTGAGAGAGCGGCATGGACTTACATATACTAACAAATGTAAAATAGATAGCTAGTGGGAAGCAGCCGCATAGCACAGGGAGATCAGTTCAGTGCTCTGTGACCACCTAGAGGGGTGGGATAGGGAGGATGAGAGGGAGACGCCAAGAGGGAAGAGATATGGGGATATATGTATATGTATAGCTGACTCACTTTGTTATAAAGCAGAAAGTGACACACCATTGTAAAGCAATTATACTCCAATAAAGGTGTTAAAAAAAAGAGAGAGAGAGAAAGCAGCTATTTTTTAAAGTAATTAGGCCTTATCTATTGATTACCACAGAAATGCAGGAAAAGTCCAGCAACTACTTAGGACAATATTTTCTGAGCATCTAATATATGCTAGAAAATGTGCTAAGCACAAGAGACATGGAGATTAAAAAATATGGCCACCATATTTACCCGAGAGAAATGAAGGCATCTGACCACACAAAGACTTGTACAAGAATATTCACAGAAGTTAACTGGAAACAACCCAAATGTCCATCAACAGGTGACTGGACAAACAATGAAATACTTCACAGTAATAAAAAGAAATGCAATATTGATACAAAAGATGAATGTATTTCAAAATAATATGCTAGGTGAAAGAAGTTAGCTTTTTAAAAAGAGTACATGCTATATGAGTTTATTCTAAAATTCTCATACATGCAAACTGATCTATAGTGTCAAAAATCAGATCAATGATTACCTAGGGATAGTGGGAATGAAAGAGGAGGTATGAATTACAAAAAGCATGGGGAAATTTTGGGGGGTAATGGATATGTTCATTATTTTATTGTAGCGATAGTTTCACAAGTGTATACATATATCAAAACTCCTTAAATACTAAAAATAGCATTTTCTTTGCTGTTTGTGTTACAAACTACACAATGAAGTTAGTGAGTTTCAAATGTTATATTAGTCATATTGATGCTTATATACATGTTTAGCCACAGGTAGCTACACCATGAAAATGACAGTAGCTCAGTAATATAAAATAATAAAAGTCACGTAAGTGTCATAGGTAGATTTGTATCTGGGTTTTTTTCCCCAGAAAATATTTATTGTAAATTATTTTCTACTTTGGGATAAAAAATATTTTTAAATTATATTCAAACTATATATATGTGTGTGTGTGTGTGTGTGTGTGTATATATATATATATATATATATATGCCAAAAATTTCCAGTGCCAGGCAGAATACTCATTGTTCCAGCAGGAGGAATAATTCGATACTCTAAACTGCTGAAAATCTTACAGTCTCCTTACGTGATCTGTCTCTGGTGCAATTCCTATGACAGTACAAACAGTAGAAATTTGATGGATATTTTTCTTATTTCAGTAAGAAACAGGAATGGTTAAGGGAAAAGCTACTTTTTCTTATGTCCTATAAAAGGACAAAAATTCTACAATTTTGATAAAGTTTGTTAAATACCTGGGAATAAACTTTATAAGAAATGAGTAGAACATATATGAAGAAAAATAGAAAACCTCACTGAGAGATATAAAGGAGGATTCTAGGTAGGAAATCTAAACAACCATAAAAAAAACCTCCTCAAATAATATAATTTAAATACATGCAGTTAACTGTATATTGATTATAACCTCAGTAGAGCTGAAAAAAATATGGCTGCTGCCATCAGGGACCTTGACATCTGGGAACATTTGGAAACTAAGAAATTCTTTGCTAATAATTTAGTGTTACAAATCATAGACTTAAAAAAGGAAAACCGCAATGACAAAAGAAAAAAATAGGTATAAAAATTAAGCAACATAACTTCATAATGGGCCAGAAGTAGGCAATCAATAAGCTCTCAATTAAATAAAGGCTCTGCCTTAGAATTTATTCTGATTTAGAAATAACTTATCCATTCACCTGATTCATCGAGTACTAAATGAATTTCTGGTTAAAAAATAAAATTAATTTAATACCTTCCCCCAAAGCTGGTGCCCGGTCCTACACTCCTCTTTCTTCCTGTCTCATCATCTGCTTCTTCGAGGCAGGCGTGGTAAAGGTCACCAACTGGAAGGTCAATGAAGACACACCCACCTCCTCCTCAGCACCTGGCACGTGGCAGGTGCCCAACAACTTTTTGCATAAGTGCATGAATGAATGAGGACATGAATGAACAGGAGGCGATTCAGCTAAGTGGACAGGAGGCCTTCCTTAGGTCTGATTTCACAATATCCAGTCACAGCCACCAGTTTTCTGTGACTATGCTGCTTCAGAGAATAATTTCGGCTAGCTTTATCTCTGCCCCTGCTCTCTCAGACATATGCCATCCCAGGGGGGCATAGGCATGCCACAAATCACCAGGACCTAAGAGAGCCTTCCTCTGCCCCTCTGTTCAATCAAAGCACACTGCTGCATGTGTGAATACCAATTAACAGAGTAACTGTCACGTTACAATCCTCAGAGACACAACTCTATCAAGGGACCACTCCTCAACCACAGAGGTGGTAATCCCTGGATATGTCTCTGCAAAGCTCTGCCTTTTTTGTTTGTTTGTTTAAGTAGGAAAAGAGAAGAAACGGAGAAAAAAGAGAGCAGGAAGGTCCTTTAACCTAGATTTCAGTTCTCAAGTTTCTATGGTTAACAGTGACTAGTAGAACTTTGCTTCTGTACTAGGGATTCTGTGTGCGTGTGTGTGTGTGGATGAGAGGCTCTCCAGTAGACACTTCGTGTGTTCAGGGGTTTTTTTTAATGACATTTTATATCTTTATGAAAGTGGAAATAACTAGAATTACATGAAAGTGATCTCTTATCAAGAGGAACTTGGGAGACAGAAGCTCTGTGAGTTTCTGGTGGATGAGAATTACAGACAGCAAACAGGGCAAAATAGAAAATTCCATTTCCAGGATGGATGGTAGGTGGCAGAAGCAATTAGTAATGCCAACACACGAGGCAAACTCTGTGGCTTTCGCATGCGGTATGAACCCACAGCTGCAGCACGAGTAGGGGTACGATTCTCATCCCCACTCCCAATATCCCCATCATGACCAAAGGGATTGATGAATCCAGAGAAATCACAGCCCCAGGAGTGGGAAACCCCTGTGGCAATTGCCCCACAGCCTCACACTAGGAGGCTGACCCGTGATATATATGCAGGACTGGGTTTCTGGGCAGGGAAAAAGCTGGGAGGCTCATAGCCTCTTGGGAAATTGACCTCCACACTGTCCACACCAGACCAGTTCCGCCACTAAGAAAAACCTGTCTGCTTATCTGATGTGAGTGGACCACAAAGGTGTTTCCAGACAAGTATGAACTGGAGATGTGATTTCTTTAACACTGAACCGAGCTCTGCTAGGGTCCTGCAAGACCAGAGCATTAGCTTGGTCTTTAAATAAGCTTCCACTGGACCATATACAATATTTCTCTAGTTTTCTCCAGTGTTAAAGGGATCACCCTGCAGTTTGTTTTCTAAATACCTTTAAAATATTCAACGGGCTATAACAGTAGCTTCCCTAGACTGCTTGCTGTCCCTGAGAAAGCGACATCCCTCCTTTTTTTCCTATAAAGATAATCGGTCGTCCTAGGAAAAGTTCCTTCCTTTTGCTTCTACTGGGGCCTAGAGGCTGGGGGTGAATGGGAGGAGGGTGAGCAGGTGGGCGTGGGGAGAAGGAATCACCAGGAGAACAGCAGCAACAAAGAGAAAATGTGTATCTTGGATTGAGGTCTCTCATAAGGAAAGATGAACTGCCCATCAATTCTCCCCACAGTAAGATATCCAAAGAGAAATATACAAAATTGCCTAGTTCCACAGGTTTCTGGAGGCCTAACAGGTGCCAGTCACTGCTTTTACTATGGTTTCTATAGGGATATTCACTTTGTGTTACAATTAATTTACGGAAAACTTTGGTAAAACGACCTCTTAATTGCAAACATTCTACAGATAAAATTATTTTTAAAACAATTTCTTCCACTAACTGGGTATGCTTTATGACATCAAGGAAGTTCTGTTGATATGTTTTGAGGTGTAATGATAGTATAAAGGTTAAGATGGAGACTCTGTCTTTTGGAGGTGGATACTGAAGCATCTGTAGAAGAAATGGTATGATTTCTATATGATAATGAGAGTGGGAAGGATTTGCTACAAGATAATGGAAGTGGGGGGAGGGAGTATGACTGGGGGTTATTTGGCTGAGTGCTGGATACATGGGGGTCACTGCACTATTCTGTCTACTCTTGAGTATGTTTGAAAAGTCTAAAATACTTCTTCCCATCACATTTTAAAAAATCCTGATCAAAGCAGTAGTTGGATCTACTTACAAAAATTTTTTGTGAGAATATAGAAAGGGTCCATTATAAACGGGTAGAAAGTACAGATGGGCAAATTGCTTAACTAAGACTACTAAAGCTTTAGCTATCCTTGTGGTACTGTGTTACACTGGATTCAGAAGAAGAATCAACGCAATCCCTGATGTTCACACAGTGCTCTTAGAGGTCATGTTTATACAGCTCCTTGCATCCATCAATCTCTAAGTGCTCCAATTTTAATTATAGATCTACTGATCCTGATCAAGTAATGAGTTATTTAGCATCTGCATTTTACAATTAGGTAAATGGGGCACTGCGGTTAAACCAATTGATCAAGGGCAAATGAAGAAGATACAGAACCCTAGGCTGCACTGCTCTACTCTTCATTGACTATCACAGCTGGGGGCCGTAATTAAACTATTCATCCCTCTTAGTCTGCTATTGCTAATACAATTAACCCTCAAATAATCTAGTAAAAATTAATCCATGTTGCAGAATACATGGCCATTCTAAGAGATGCTCCCCAATGCCAAATACAAGATCCTCACAGCCTAGCAGCCAGGCTATACTCACTGTGAGCCCACCAGCACCTGTGACGGGGCGTTATCTGGTTGATTTTCTCTGAGGGACCACATTACACCACCTAGATGGCAACCAGCCTCACAAGGCTTTCAAGGAACTTGTAGGAGTTACTGTAGCAACTCCAGTGAGTATATCTGAAACCACCATATTACCAAGCACAGGCTTTTAAGTGGATTCAGAAAGAAAGGTGGCTTTTCTCATCAATTCACTAAGGTAATATTAGGTCAAACCAGAAGAAACTGCTATTTTTGTTGTCAAAAATGATCAAATATTAGTAATTTCAGATGGTTCCATTTAATAGATTTGTACCCTTAGAACATTTTGGTCCTACTCACATACCTCACACTCTGAAATAAAAGCAGCCTGTACTTTTTCTAACTTCTGCATATCATAAATGCAGTTATCATTTGTGAAACTCTTGTTGGGTATCTGATGTCCATAATAGATGGGTAGGGGAACAGCACCCACCTGGTGTGCTCACCACCAGCACCCAGCACAGCCAGAACTCAATCAATATTTGGTGTGGACAACCCAGGAAAATGTTGGAATTATAATTAGATTTAACTTAACCAAATTAAAGCATCAGACAGTTAATCTAGAGTAAGCTCAATTACTTCAAATCACACACTATTTCAATTGCCAAATTGATAGTTATTTCATTGTTGCAGGTTTCGTGGATATCACAATTGTGCACTTCGTAATTTGTAAACTTTTCACTCCTAGTTATGAAAGGAAGTAGGTCACAATGAATAGTTTATGTCCCCAAATCAAGTCTTACATTCCATACACAGGATATGAAACAAAGTCTGGAATTAACCCACATATCCTCAGACCTTTCTATTATCTCCCCTACACCTCCTTACCCTTCCAGCTCTCACAGTCAACATTTACATAGTATCTGCTCCTGTTCCCAGGAATTTCCAACTGATTGGGAAGAGATGATTATTCATAAGGCAGTGTGAAAAGTTCTTTCCCGAACAAAATGCAGTGGGACACAAAGGAAGAAGAGGTTAATTCTTCCAGAAGAAGAGTCAGAGAAGGCTGCACGGAGAAGGTGTCTCTTTGAGCCGACTGAGCCTTGAATCATGAACAAGAGTTTTCCAAGCAAAGAAAGGAGAAAAAGTATCACCAACAGCTAGAACATCATAAGCAAAGGTGTGTGGTTACAAAAGAGCACGGCAGATCTAGGGATGTCAGTGTACCTGTATGTTCAGAGGTACTGAGGAGGAAAAGTGGAAGAGGCAGGACAGGAGGCTGGGAGGGTGAGAAGGGACCAGATTATGAAGGGCTCTGTATATAGGGCTAAGGGGTTGCACTTAATCTTCAAGGCAATGAGGAACCATGTCCTGGAATGATTATATTTTGGCATGCAAGGACCCAGGCGGTTAAAAACACAAAACTAAGCCTGGCTCTGTTACTTGGTGTGCTGTTCTTCTTTGGAGGAAGAAAGCTGGGTAGCTTTTGAAAAACAAAAATGAAAGGACAAACCATTTTTACTTTGTTTTACATATCTTATACCTCTTCAGACTAAGAAACAGCAGGACTCTAACAAAAGCTTACTGCTTAAGAGCAAAGACTGGAGCCAGAATGCCTGAGTTTGAATCTCAGCTCTGCCACTTACTTGCTGTGTCTCGTCAGACAAGTTACTTAACCTCTCTGTGCTTTAGTTCCTTTCGCTATACCATGGGGTGACTAATAGCACCACAACTTCATAAGTTTGTTGTAAGAATTAAAGAGTCAATTCATGTTAAGCTCTCAAAACAAAGCTGACAAATGGTAAATGCCTGATAAAATTAGCTATTAATATTATTTGAAAAAATATTAGTCCTTAGGGAAAATAAAGGAAAAGTCACTAGTTCTGTTAAAGGAGAGACCCTCACACCTACCTTCTAGACCCTAGGAAAGATCTTCTGAGAACTGATGTCAAATTTGATTGTATCTTAGAAAATAAAATGGCGTGAATGAGATTCTTCCCTGGGTCATGACAAATATCAATTCCCTAAAACTACAGGAGGATCTACTAGAAATGACCAGTATCCACCAACATCCACTCTTTTCATCCAGAAAAAGAGATTAACCTTTACTTCATAGGTCTGATAATTCTGTTTTTAAAAAGGACGGTTGATGCTTCATGTGACTGTGCTATTTTTGCCTTTTGAGGCTATTTTAGCTGTCTTACAGTATGAAACCAATAATGAATCAGCAAGTGACTATATACGCACTTCCTTTTTACGTTAGAAACAGTTGATCTCTGGTAACGCACAAGCCTTTACACACAGCAGCAGAGAACACCTTTGGCCAAAAATTTCTCTTCCTTCAAAGTATAATAGTAGTATTACAAAGGAATACTTCTACCAGTTTCTTAGGCTTCCTTGAGGGATAATTCTTCTTCTGTTGAATATAAAGACTAATATAAGTATGAATCAGACAGTCTCAGCTGGATTCCTGGCTCTGCCACGTTCTGGCTCTACAACCTTGGGTAAGGTACTCAACCTCCCTGTCCTTCAGTTTCCTCATTTGTAAAATGGGAATGATAACTGCATCTACCTTATAAAGTTCAGAGGATTAAAGTTAATACTTGCAAAGCACATAAGACCATGACATATGGTAAGCACTATGGAAGTATTTGGTAAATTGAAAAAAAAAAGCTTACAAAAAAGTCCCAAAGCCCTCTGCTCCTAAGCCCAGAAGGCAATCTTGATTTTCACTGTGCAAAAGGATGTGCATTCAGCAGACCATCAGAGTACTGACCAAATTTTAAAAACCACTGCACTTACATTACTGTCTTCCTCAATCATTCTGTAATCTAAATACTTGGGTTTATGTTTCCATGGACCTTTTGGCTCTTGAGATTTTATTTAGGTTACCTTGAAGACAGTGTAGAACATAGAGATTAATCATAGTAAACATGAATACTAAATTGAAGAATGCTTAATGACCAGACAGGTGTTTGGCAAATAGTTTATTGACCCAGCAGACTTAATTCTGCTCCTGTTGGAAAAAGAATCTGTCTTGATTCTTCTGACTTTATACTGGTTGTAAAAGAAACAGAATAATAGAATAACATGTTTTTCTTGTTTAACTGGTAGTTGAATATAGAATTTAGGTATAATGGTTTTTCTCTTTTTGGAATGTTTTGTATTTGAACCTTAATAAAACTTAACATGCAAAAAAAAAGGATGTACATTCAGGAACCAGGAAATGATAAAAAGGATAATGCTTTCCATTGCCTCTGTTTTTAAAGTAGAAATATCTTCCTTCTTAAAATTTTTTTTGGCCCAAACGGACAGAAGAGTTTGAAATATTCTGTTTGCATACAAATGGCCTTGCAGGGTAGGTATTTTCTCCATTTACAGATAAAGAAACTGAGACTCGGAGAGTTTTATCAACTGACCAATGTCACAGCTGGTAAATGACAGATCCAGGATTAAGAGCAAATCTGTCTGGTTTTAAAGCCTGCTGCACATCCCCTTGGGAAGCTAACTCCTTCTGGGATAGAGAGAATTAAATGGATTAGATCTGATGATTTCAAATTCACTTCTCTAGTCCCAACTTCTCACCTGGGCCTGATTCAGTATCTCTGACTACGTAGCAAGACACTTCTCTTTATGTCTTTCATTTATATCTCTTTAACATGACACAGAATAAATTCGCCATACCCATCCTTGAACCTGAATCCCATTCAATCATTCAACAATCATTTATTATCTACCACAGGTCAAGTACTGGGCTAAGCAATGCTTTCACCTGCCTTGTGACTAGTTAAGAGTCAGAGACTGAAAAAACAATTGTACTAATAATTTATTGAACAGAGATAGGTGGTAAGAAGTAAAAAGCACAAGATGATATTATACATGGAAAACGAATCTAACCTAGAAGATCAGAGAGGCTGCACTGAGCAAGTGATATTCAAGCTGAAACCTGAAGAAGCTACTCAGTCAAGGGAGAGGAGGCATGGATTCTGGACAGAGGACACAGCTATAGTACATGCTTTAATGTGGAAAGGAGCCTCTAAGGAACACAAAGACTGGTGAGCTGGAAGGTTACAAGTGAGGAAGAGAAGGAATTGCAGATGAATGTAGGCAGGTGGGCAGGCTACTGGACCAAAGGCCTGCTGAGGACTTCTGAGGTTTAAATTAGGGATAATGAGAAGTTTCTGAAGGGTTTTAAGCAGGAGAAGAACGTGATTGTATTTGTGTTTTTAAAAGATCACTGTGGCCATTATGGACCACAGACTGGAGAGGACAAGAGTAGAAAAAGGAACCTATTAGGATGTGACAGAGATCCCTAGTTGTCTAGCCACAATATCCACTTCTCAGCAGTAACGGAACCCTAACTTTTAGTTGTGTATATTAATATTCAGAATAAAAGACTATTTCTTGGGCTTCCCTGGTGGCGCAGTGGTTGAGAGTCCACCTGCCAATGCAGGGGATGCGGGTTCGTGCCCCGGTCCGGGAAGATCCCACATGCCGCGGAGCAGCTGGGCCCGTGAGCCATGGCCGCTTAGCCTGCGCGTCCGGAGCCTGTGCTCCGCAACGGGAGAGGCCACAACAGTGAGAGGCCCGCGTACTGCAAAAAACAAAAACAAAAACAAACAAAAAGACTATTTCTTGGCTCCCTTTGCAGCGAAGTATGGCCATGTGGCCAAGTTCTAATCAATGAGATATAGGCAGAAGTCTGTATGGAACGTAAGGGAAGGCTGTTAAGGGAAATTGACTCAGGTGGGAGAAGTACCTTCTTGCTTTCTTTCTTCCTCCTTCCAACCTGCAATTCAGAGATGGCTGCAGCACCAGCAAAAATCTTGGGCCAAAATAAAAGATATAAACTAGGATGATAGAAGGGAAAGACAGGCTCCAAGATCCCTGGGTTGCATCTACCATACCAGTTTAGGACAGCCTGCCTCCAGTCTTTTTTCCACCCTGACAGAGAAAAAAAAAAATTCTATTTTATTTAAGCTATTGTACTATTATTTAAGGGGTTTGTGTGATATATAGCCTAACTCCATCCTAACTGATACAGAGGCGACTGTATTCATCCAAGAAGAGGCAGGGGTGGTTTGGATCATGGTGGTGGTAGAGATGGGAAAAAGTGGCAGGACTGAGATTATATTTAGAAGATAGAATCAACAAAATCTGTTGAGAGTCCAGACATGAGAGAGGGTGAAGGAGAGGGGTAAGGTCAGACTGACTTCCAGGTATCTGGCACAAGCAGCTGGGTAGACCACAGTACAATTACTGAGGTAGAGATGGTAGGGACATCCTGAGTTTCTTTTCAGACATTCTGAATTTGAGATGCCTATGGAAACTCTGAGGCCTCAGAATAGACATCGGGCTGGGAAACATAGTGGAGACGTCACTCGCACATAGATGCCAACCCAAAGCCACTGGAATGGATGATGTCTCCTAAGGCAAGTGCTGAGTGAGAAAAGCAGCCTGAGAACAGAACCTTGAGGAACGCTGACTCTTGAAGGAGACAAGAACCAGTAGCCAGAAAGGAAGCAGGAAGACCGTGGAGTTCACCCCAGGAGATAAACGCCATTACTCATTATATGAACCAGAAGGGCTAGGGGCCATCAAAGAGGCAGGGAGATCACTTCCATATGGCATTGTAAGAACATGGAAGCAGGGTCTAACAGACAAAGACGGGCCAGGCGGAGGATAAGGAGAGAGGAGCAAGGAACAGGAGAAGCAGAATGTTCTGAGAGTCTGGTGTGGTGGGAGCGAGCTCCGAGACTGGAGAGGGACTTTGGAGGGGCTACATTCTGGGCAGATGGGAGAGGCGGAATCATCCCCTTCCCCCGACACCCCGAGAATCAAGAGCCCGGTAGGTGTTCCTCCACTCACAGCCAGAGTCATAGGTGGACCCCAGGCTGCCGGGCTCCAGCCCACCATGGCTTGTTTGAAGGTAGGCAGGCTTCATCCACTACACTGGAACTCCTTTCAATTATCCTAAATTTTCTGCTGTCAGTTAAAAGTTTTAAAGGAGTGTGGGGTTGAGGGTCAGGAATCTCATGGACTCAGAGCAACAAGAGAAGTCAAAAAGAAGGATTTCTCTGTACCGAGGGTTAACACTAACAGCAAGGTTACTAACTTTTCTTCAAGGTTCACTATATGGCAGATCGTGTTTTAAACTCATCTAGTGCATGTTTTAGAGGCGTTCTCTCAACTGATTCCCACAACAACCCTGTGAGGTAGTAATTATTATTGTCCCCATTTCACAGATGAGGAAACTGCAGCACAGAGCAGTTAAGTTCACTTGTCCAGCTTCATATGAGCTACTGAGTGACAGAGCCTGGGACTGGAACACTGGCCATCTAACATCAGAATCAGTGCTTCTTGTTTTAGTTAGAAAGCTTGCTTTTCTTAACTCCAAAAAAGAATATTTCCAGCCATAACATTAATTAGTGGAAAAATAATGATGTAAAGCCATAAGCAGGATAATAACTACTTCACTTGAGAGCTGAGGGAAATGGCCAAAGAAAGGTAAGTTGCTTTCTTTCTTTGACTGGTCTGTCTGGTGACTCAGAATGAAAGGAACCGGGTTTTAGTCAGCCTGGTCTGCTCTCTTCCAGTACTGTTCTTCTAGAGCAGAGCCCCTGGAAATGTGCTTATAACAACTGGACACAGTGTAGACAATTCAGTCAGTCTGTGCCCATAAGAACAAAAGAAGGTGTGACCCCAACATGTAACCATGACACAGAGGAAGTCAGATGGAGGAAACTGTTCCACTTTTAGTCAAAATTCACAGAAGTAAAAGTGACTTGGAGGCAAGGTGTCTGGGGCACTGGAACAAAAGAACCAATATTTCCACTGGAGATACAAATAGCAGACCTCAGTACTTCAAATGAAGGCCTTTCAAGAGAGAACAGTCACTGAGAAGTCAGAGTTGGGGTTGTGAAGCTACACAGAGATGTCTGGGCTAAGCAGTTATAAGTAATCATGATTTGGAGGTTCTGGCTGAACCCAGAGAGGCCTTCCAGCACAGAGGCCTTACAGACGGCGCACACACACACACACACACACACACACACACACACACACACAGGGGCTGAGTATCATTGAGGATTTGCACAACTCAGTGCATCATTATTAGAAACCCAGCTCACATCAACTTTGATGCAGGCGCTGGGAAGGGAAGGGGGATGTACTGATAAGCAGACATGGTCTCTGCCCTTTCTCAACTTTCTTTCCTATTTTTGCATTTTGTTAGCATACAAATGAGAGTTAACACAGCAGGCTCGAGGCTGCTACTCTTAGAAAGGCCTACTTGCTGGTTCTGCAGTTGGCCTGGGCTGGCACCTAGGAACTCTGACTTTGGGAAGGTCCCATCATTCCCAGCACTGATAAGAATTGCTCACTGGGCCTAAACTGTTTGTACAGACAATTTGTTTTATGCTGAACACCTGCTTTTCCTTCTGGAGTCCGGAATTTTGGTTCATGCTAGGCAAATGGTGCCTATTTAACCAACCAGTCCCCTAATGAGTCTCTAATGAGCTTCCTGGTAGGCAATATTTCACCTGTGTTGTCAACTCACTGTTGGAGGTTTAAGCACATTCAGGGTGACTCCGCTGAGAAAGGACTCTTGCAAGCTCATGCCTGGTTTCCTCAGGATTTCACCTCATGTGCCTTTTCCCTTTGCTGATTTTACTTTGTATCCTTTTGCTGTAATAAATGAGTCATGAGTACAATAATATGCTGAGTCCAATGAGTCCCCCCAGCAATTAATCAAACCTGGGGGGTGGCCTTAGAGATCCCTCCATTTCTCCAAAACAGTTGGTAAACTGAAATGAACTTTGAAGTAAGAAAGACCTGACTTAAACCCCAACGATGATACTTATTAGCTGTGAATCACTGAGGTAGTTAATAAAGTTCCCTAAGCCTTGGATTTCTCTGAAAATAAGATAGTAAAACCTGCCTCAGAAGACTGTTGTGAAGATTAAGTATGTGGTAGACACTCAATGAACATTATATGTTTTCTCTTTAGACTAACATGTGAATGGCACCCCTATGGATGTGCAGGGCCCAGCCTGTACACACCAGGCAGCCCTAATGAGTTTCACTTCACCCACTCCTCCCTCCACTAATGTGCTGGAGTCAGCTTGTGCCAGCTCATGAGAGCCTACTGTGCACACCATTTCCGTGCTCCATTTTCAATGTCATGTTGGTGGCTGGAAATCTGCCACGGTAGGAGTACGTAAACCATAGAAAGTAGCAAATACTAAAAATATGGGCTTCCCCCTTGACCCCCAGTTGCTAAACATTTACTATCACACCACTGTCCCCTTCATTAAAAAATCAAGTAAATATGAAGTTCCTGCCAGACAAGCTTTATTGCCTAACCAAAGGCGGCAAGCATATATGCATTTTAAAAAGCAATAGGCTGGGCTTCCCTGGTGGCGCAGTGGTTGAGAATCCGCCTGCCAATGCAGGGGACACGGGTTCGTGCCCCGGTCCGGGAAGATCCCACATGCCGTGGAGCGGCTGGGCCCATGAGCCATGGCCACTGAGCCTACGCGTCCGGAGCCTGTGCTCTGCAACCGGAGAGGCCACAACAGTGAGAGGCCCACGTACCGCCGAAAAAAAAAAGCAATAGGCTACATGAAAATATGCTCAACATTATTAGCCATAAGGGAAATGCAAATCAAAACCACAATAAGATGCCACTTCACATCAACTAGGAGGACTTCAATCAACAAGAGAGATTTTAACAAGTGTCTTAAGGAGGATGTGGAGAAACTGGAACCCTCAATCACTCTTGGTAGGAATGTAAAATGTCACAGCCCCTTTGGAAAACAGTCTAGCACTCCCTCAAAACGTTAAACACAGTTACCCAATGACCCAGCAAGAAAAATGAAAACATATGTCTACACAAAAACTTGTACTTGGATATTCACAGCAGCTCCATTCAAAATAGCCAGAAGGTGGAAACCACCCAAATAGCCATCAACAGAGAAGTGAATAAACAAAATGTGGTATATCCTTATAATGTAACATTATGTAATTCTAAAGAGGAATGAGGCCTGGGTATATATCTGAAAAAGAAAAAACAACACAAACACTAATTCGAAAAGATACATGCACACAGTAGCAGTATTTACAATAGCCAAGACATGGAAACAACCTAAGTATCCATCAACAGATGAATGGATAAAGAAGATGTGGTCTATGTATAAAGTGGAATACTATTCAGACATAAAAAAGAATGAAATTTTGCCATTTGCAGCTACATGGTTAGATTTGTATGGCATTATGCTAAGTGAAATTAAGTCAGACAAAGATAAATACTGTATGGTATCACTTATACGTGGAATCTAAAAAATACAACAAACTAGTGGATATAACATAAAAGAATCAGACTCTCAGATACAGAGAACACACTAGTGGTTACCAGTGACAAGACGGGGAGGGGCAGTATAGGGGTGGGGAAGTGGGAGGTACAAACTACTGGATATAAGATAGGCTTAAGGATGTACAACACAGGGAATATAGCCAATATTTTGCAATAACTGTAAATGGAAAGTAGCCTTTAAAAATTGTATTAAAATAAAAAAATTTTAAAGGAATGAGGTACTGATACACGCTACAACATGAATGAACCTTGAAAACATTACCCTAAATGAAAGCAATATACAAAAAAAAGGTAACATAGTGTATGACTGTTTATATGGAATATCCAGAACAGGCAAATCCATGGAGACAGGAAGCAAATTAGTGGTTGCCAGGGGCTGGGAGGAGGGGGGAGGGGGGACTGACTGCTTAATGAGCACAAGGGTTGTTCATTCGTTCATTTGTTCGTTTGTTTCAAAGACCCATTGCTTTCCTTTGTTGGCTTTCCTTGTATCAGTCTTTAGGATTCTATCATGTTTAGTCTACTCCTTTACACTGGAAGTCCTTCTGGCTGAACATTTTAATGACCCATCTTGATAGTTTCCAGCTAGTTTCCAGTTTTTTTGTCTTGAGGAATGACCAAAACTATATGCAGTTTTTCAGATGTTAATTACGTAATTTTGTGCCATCTGGATTTATACGACCTAATATATTATACCTTATGACTTTTCAGATGACTTATAATGACAATCAATTCAAAATCATAATAGTAATGATAGCTAATTTTTTAAAGATGCAAATTGTTTTCAATACCAATTTTTAAGTAGATGTTCACAACTGTATGAAATAGGTAAGGCAGATGCTACACCCTCCACCGCACCCTCACCTTTTTACGTATAAGATCACTGAAGTTCAGAGTAATTATGTGACTCCCTGTTTCCACAGACCAAATAAACTGGACCTTGGGTTTACTGACTCCCCATTCTTATATTTGACAGTCTTAGAGACTATCAAAAGTTAGAGGTAGAAGTGCAGGATGTTATCTGCAGAGTTAATTTAAATTCATAGACTAGAAACTATTAGCAAAGAACGTAATTAAACTTCCTTCTAAATAAAAACAGAACAAAAAATATTTCTAGTGGTATGTCAGTGTCCTCATAGAGGAAATGAAAGCTACAAGCTGACATACTAAGTCAGCTTCATTTAGGCTTCTTTTGTATAATGTTTATGAACCTTAGTGCCGAAAATATTTAATTGCAATTTAGGAACCAATGGGTTATCTCAGAATGTATGGAAAGTAGCTCACTTGTACTTTCAAAAAATGCCTTAATGGATTTACTTTTTTTTTTTTTTTTTTTGCAGTACGCAGGCCTCTCACTGTTGTGGCCTCTCCTGTTGCGGAGCACAGGCTCCAGACGCGCAGGCTCAGCGGCCATGGCTCACGGGCCTAGCCGCTCCACGGCATGTGGGATCTTCCCGGACCGGGGCACGAACCCATGTCCCCTGCAACAGCAGGCAGGCTCTCAACCACTGCGCCACCAGGGAAGCCCTGGATTTACTTTTTTATATAAAATAAGGGAAACTATGTAGCCTAAGTTTTATCGTAATTCCTCTTTTTTTTTGCCCCTATCACTTTATGTTATTATTTTTTAAATATTTAAATACCTCTGCGCCCATTTCTCCCACCCTCCACCCCCTACTATCGGCAACCACCAATCTGTTCCCCATATCTATAAACTTGTTTTTTTTACTTTTATTTTTTGATTCCACATATTTTAAAAATCACTCTGTATGTCTTTCTCTGACTTTCACTTAGCAATGCCTTTGAGGTCTATCTATGTTGTTGCAAATGGCAAGATTTCTTTTCCATGGCTGAGTAATATTCCAGTGTGTGTGTGTGTCTGTGTGTGTGTGTGTCTGTCTCTGTGTGTATCACAATTTCTTTATCCATTCGCTCATTTATGGACATTTAGGTTGCTTCTATATCTTGGCTATTGTAAATAATGCTGCAATGAACCCTGAGGGGTGTACATCTTTTCGAGTTAGTGTTTTCATTTTCTTCAGATAAATATCCATAAGTGGAATTGCTGGATCATATGGTAACTCTATTTTTAATTTTTTGAGGAACCTCCATATAGTTTTCTATACTTGCTACATGAATTTACATTCCCACCAACATGCACAAGGGTTCCCTTTTCTCCACACCCTCACCAATACTTGTTATTTCTTGTCTTTTTTAATAGCCTTTCAGACAGGTGTGAGATGATATCTCATTGCAGTTTTGATTTGCATGTCTCTGATGATTAGTGATGCTGAATGCCTTTGCATGTACCAGTTGGCCATCTGTATGTCTTCTTTGGAAAAATGTCTATTCAGACCTTCTGCCCATTTTTTAACGGGATTTTTCTTTTTTGCTATTGAGTTGTATGAGTTCTTTATATATTTTAGATATTAACTCCTTATTGGATATATGATTTGCAAATATTTTCTCCCATTTAGTATGTTGCCTTTTCATTATGTTGATGATTTCCTTTGCTATACAGAAGGTTTTTGGGTTTTTTTTTTTTTTAAGTAACTTTGGTCCTTTTTTTTTTTTTTGGCAAAATAATAAAATTTTTTAATTTTGGGTTGATTAGCATGTATAAAAACTTTTATATTATTCCTAGTATTTTTTGTATATTTTTTTTTTTTTTTTTTTTTAACATCTTTATTGGGGTATAATTGCTTTACAATGGTGTGTTAGTTTCTGCTTTATAACAAAGTGAATCAGCTATACATATACATATGCTCCCATGTGTCTTCCCTCTTGCGTCTCCCTCCCTCCCACTCTCCCCATCCCACCCCTCCAGGCTTTTTAAAAAATATATTTATTTATCTATTTGGCTGCACTGGGTTTTAGTTGCGGCACATGGGATCTTTCGTTGCGGCATGCGGGCTCTTCGTTGCAGTGCATGGGCTCTTCATTGTGGTGCGGGGGCTCCTCTAGTTGCGGCATGCTGGCTCAGTAGTTGCAGCACTCAGGCTCTCTAGTTGTGGTGCACAGGCTCCAGAGCGTGCAGGTTCTAGAGCGTGTGGGCTCAGTAGCTGTGACACGCGGGCTTAGTTGCCCCACAGCATGTGGGATCTTGGTTCCCTGACCGGGGATGGAACCCACATCTCCTGCACTGGAAGATGGACTCTTAACCATTGAACCACCAGGGAAGTCCTGCTATACAGAAGCTTTTTGGTTTGATGAAGACCCATTTGTTTATTTTTGCTTTTGTTGCCTTTTCTTTTGGTGTCAGATTTAAAAAATCATCACCAAGACCTATGTCAATGAGCTTACAGCCTAAGGATTTTTGCCTCTGTAGTTATCAGGGATATTGGCCTGTAACTTTCTTTTCTTCTGACATCCTTGTCTGGTTTTGATATTGGGGTAATGCTGGCCTTGTAAAATTAGTTTGGAAGAATTCCTTCCTCTTCTATTTTTTGGAAGAGTTTGAGAAGGTTTAGCATTAATTCTTCTATTAATGTTTGGTAGACTTTTCCAGTGAAGCCATCTGGTCCTGGATTTTTGTTTGTTGGGAGGTATTTGATTAATGATTCAATCTCCTTCTTAATAATCTGTTCAGGTTTTCTATTTCTTCATAATTCAGTCTTGGTAGGGTATATGTTTCTAGGAATTTATTCATTTTTTCTAGATTGTCCAATTCATTGGTCTGTAATTGTTTGTAGTAGTCTCTATGTTTCTATGTATTTCTGTGGTATCAGTTGTAAGATCTCTCTCTTCTTTCCTTGATGAGTCTAACTAAGGTTTTGTCAATTTTGTTTATATATTCTTTTTATATAAATTTTTTTAAAATTTTTGGCTGCGTTGGGTCTTTGTTGCTGCGTGCGGGCTTTCTCTGGTTGTGGTAAGTGGGGGCCACTCTTAGTTGTGGTGCGCGGGCTTCTCACTGCAGTGGCTTCTCTTATTGTGGAGCATGGGCTCTAGGCACGCGGGCCTCAGTAGTTGTGGCACATGGGCTTAGTTGCTCCGCAGCATGTGGGATCTTCCCAGGCCAGGGCTTGAACCCATGTTCCCTGGATTGGCAGGCAGATTTCAAAGATCTGGCTTTAATTTCATCAATCTTTCCTATTATCATTTTAGTCTCTATTTCATTTATTTTTGCTCAAATCTTTATTTCCTTCCTTCTACTAACTTTGGGTGTTATTTGTTCTTCTTTTTCTAGTTCCTAGAGGTATAAAATACGGTTATTTATTTCAGGCTTTTCTTGCTTATTAAGGTAGGCATTTATTGCTGAACTTCCTTCTTAGAACTGCTTTTGCTTTTGCATTCCATAAATTTTGGTATATTTCCATTTTCATTTGTCTCAATATATTTTTCAATTTCTCTTTTGATTTCTTTTTTGACCCACTGGTTGTTCAGTAGCATGTCGTTTAATCTCCACATATTTGTGAATTTTCCAGCTTTCTTTGGGTTAACTGTTTTCTAGGTTCACACTATTGTGATCGGAAAAGATGCGTGATATGATTTCATTCGTCTTAAATTTATTAAAATTTATTTGTGGCCTAACAGAGGATCTATCCCAGAAAAAGGCTTCCTCCAGAAAATAGCTTATATACTCATCTGGAGCCCCAATTTTTGCAACTTCCACCCAGGGGACACCTTCAGTTCACCTGGCTCTGATGGCCAGCAGGTCTTACACTTGCAGTCCATAGAACTGTATATATTTGCATAGTTTTAAAACCTGCTACCTGTGAGTCTGGCTTCCAGTTAGCCTGAATCTAAGTGCTGAATATCCTCCCCTTTGGGACACTGACAGGTCTCAGCATATCCTCAAATACTGGCACTATTAAAAATATGATAGGCTGCTTGGACAAGCACAAAGGTTTGAGAAACAACCAAGAGCTGGGGCAAAGTTGAATGACAAAGTTCATCTCCTATACGAGGCCACTCTTTCAAGACTGGAAGAGGTGGTTGTTTTAGCTACTACACAGAAATCCACACAGAGAGTCAAGCAAAATGAAGAAACATAGGAATATGTTCCAAATGAAAGAATAAGATAAAATCTCAGAAAAAGAAACCTTAATGAAATGGAGATAACTAATTTACCTGATAAAGAGTTCAAAGTAACAGTGATAAAGATGTTCACCAAATTGAGAAGAACGGATGAATACAGTGTGAACTTCAACAAAGAGATGGAAAATATACGAAAGTACCAAATAGATATCACAGAGCTAAAGAACACAATAACTGAACTGAAAATTACACTAAAGGGATTCAACAGCAAATCAGATGAAGCAGAAGAAAGAATTAGTCAACTCAAAGGCAAAACAGTGAAACTCACCCAGAGCAGCAAAAAAAAAAAAAAAGAAAGAAAAAAAAGAAAAACTGTGATGATAACTTAAGGATGAATGGAACAATAGCAGAAAGTCTAGCATTCACATTATATGGCTCCCAGAAGGAAAACAGAGAGAGAGAAAGGGGCAGAAATCTTATTTGAAGTAATAATGGCTAAAAACTTCCCTAACCTGGGGAAGGAAACAGACATCCAGATCCAGAAAGTTCAGAGAGTTCCAAATAAGATGAATTCAAAGAGACCTACACCAAGGCACACTATAATTAAAATGCTAAAAGTTAAAGATGGGCTTCCCTGGTGGCGCAGTGGTTGAGAGTCCGCCTGCTGATGCAGGGGACACGGGTTCGTGCCCCTGTCCAGGAGGATCCCACATGCCATGGAGCGGCTGGGCCCATGAGCCATGGCCGCTGAGCCTGCGCGTCCAGAGCCTGGGCTCCACAACGGGAGAGGCCACAGCAGTGAGAGGCCCACGTACCGCAAAAAAAAAAAAAAAGTTAAAGACAAGGAAAGAATCTCAAAAGCAACAAGAGGAAAGCAACTTGTTATGTATAAGAGAACCCTCACATAAGACTATCATCAGATTTTTCAGTAGAAACTTTGCAGCCCTCAAGGGAGTGACACAATATAGCCAAAGTGCTTAAAGAAAAAAAACTTCCGACCAAGAATACTTCACCCAACAGAGTTACTCAGAATTGAAGGAGAGATAAAGAGTTTTCCAGACAAACAAAAGCTACAGGAGTCACCACCACTAAATCAGATGTATAAGAATTCTACAGGGACTTGTTTAAGCTGAAAGAAAGGGCACTAATGAGCAACAAGAAAATATTCGAAAGAATAAATCTCATGGGAGAGTTAAATATATAGTAAAGGTAGTGGATTAATCACTTATAAAGTTATTATGAAGGTTAAAAGACAGAAGTAGTAAAAATAACTATGACTGCAATTACTAGTTAAGGGGTACACAAGATAAAAAGATGTAAAACGTAACATCAACAAACAAAAAGTCTGGGGGTAGAGAGTAAAAACCTTCAGCTTTAGAATGCAATTAAACTTAAGTTGTTATTAACTTAAAATAGACTGTTATAGATATAAGTTGTCATATGTAAGCCTCATGGTAACCACAAAGCAAAAACCTATAGTAAATACACAGAAGATAATGAGAAAGGAATCTAGGCATACCACTAAAGAAAGTCATAAAATCACAAAGGAAGAGAGCAAGAGAAGAAAGGAACACAGACGAACTAAAAAAACAGCCAGAAAACAATTAACAAAATGGTAATAAGTACATACCTATCAATAATTACTTTAAATGTAAATGGACTAAATTCACCAATCAAAAGACATACAGTGGTTGAATGGATTTTTTAAAAAGACCCATCTATTGGGTTGGCCAAAAAGTTTGTTTGGGTTTTCCTGTAAGATGTTACAGAAAAACCCAAATGAAGTTTTTGGCCAACCCAATATATGCTGCTTACAATAGACTCACTTTAGATGTAAGGATACACACAGACTGAAAGTGAACAGATTGAAAAAGGTATTCCATGCAAATGGAAACCAAAGGAAAACTTGGGCAGCTTTACTTGTATCATACAAAATAGACTTTAAAATAAAGATTTGTATAAGAGTTGGAGAATCATAAACAATTATGCACCCAACATAGGAGGAACTAAAAATATAAAGCAAATGTTAACCAACTTAAAAGGAAAACAATGCAATAACAGTAGGGGACTTTAACACCCCACTTACATCAACGGATAGATCATCGAGACAGAAAATCAATAAGGAACAATCTGCCTTAAATGATACTTTATACAAGATGTACTTAACAGATACATACAAAACATTCCATCCAAAAAGCAACAGAATACACATTCTCCTCCAGTGCACGTGGAACATTCTCCGTTTCTGTTTAGAGTAATAAAAAAAGTTCTGGAATTAAACAGTGTGGTTTTTGCACATTATTAATATACGTAATGCCACTGAATTGTACACTTTAAAATGGTTACAATGGTAACTTTTATTTTATGGGTATTTAACACAGTAAGAAAAAAAGATATCATTAAGAGAGTTAAGGCAAGCCACAAAGTACAAACAAGTATTTGCAAATCATATACAGATAATGAGTTTGATTCAGAATATATATACCTTTTAGAAATAAATTTTAAAAGGAAGAAAACCTAATTTTTAAAAAAGGAGGGGGCTTCCCTGGTGGCGCAGTGGTTAAGAATACGCCTGCCAATGCAGGGGACATGGGTTCAAGCCCTGGTCTGGGAAGATCCCACATGCCGCAGAGCAACTAAGCCCGTGTGCCACTACTACTGAGCTTGCGCTCTAAAGCCCATGAGCCACAACTACTGAGCCCACGTACTACAACTATTGAAGCTCACATGCCTTGAGCCCGTGGTCCAAAATAAGAGAAGCCATCTCAATGAGAAGACCATGCACCACAAGGAAGAGTAGCCCCACTTGCTGCAACTAGAGAAAGCCTGTGCACAGCAACGAAGACCCAATGCAGCCAAAAATAAAAATAAATTAAATTAAATTTAAAAAACAATGGAGGAAAAATATCTAAATGGGTTCTCAACAGAGAGTAAATGCCAATAGATAATGAAAATAGGTAGACGTGCTCATCCTTTTTAGTAATCAGGGAAATGCATGTTGAAAAAAACACTGTAACACCACTACACACACACAGAAACCTGGCCGCCCAGAGACAGAGGTGAAGCGCAGGACTGAGCAGAAGGTGGGGGAGGTGTGGGGGGGTGGGTCTCCTATTCCACACAGACAACAACCACTGCTAATACATGTTGAATATTTATAATTATTTGAAGACTTGAGAATCATATTTAGCCATGAAGGGGATTCTATTGATCACATAATCCAATTTCCTCATTTTAGGGTAGAAACTGGATAACTGACCTCCTCAAGATCACACTGGGGGAGACCTTCAAGGTGGCAGAGGAGTGAGACGTGGAGATCACCTTCATCCCCACAAATACATCAGAAATACATCTACATGTGAAACAACTCCTACAGAACACCTACTGAACGCTGGCAGAAGACCCCAGACTTGCCAAAAGGCTAGAACCCCCCCCCGTACCTGGGTAGGGCAAAAGAAAAAAAAAAAAACTCCCAGGGAGAGGACTGGAGTTGGCTGCGTGAACACAGCCTGAAGGGGGCTAGTGCGCCACAGCCAGCCGGGAGGGACTCCGGGAGAAAGTCTGGATCTGCCTAAGAGGCAAGAGACCATTGTTTGGGGGTGCGGGAGGAGAGGGAATTCAGAGCACCGCCTAAACGAGCTCCAGAGATGGGTGCAAGCTGCGGCAATCAGCGCAGACACAAGAGACGGGCATGAAACGCTAAGGCTGCTGCTGCAGCCACCAAGAAGCCTGTGTGAAAGCACAGGTCACTATCCACACCTCCCCTCCCAGGAGGCTGTGCAGCCCACCACGGCCAGGGTCCCATGATCCAGGGATAACTTCCCTGGGAGAACGCACGGCGCACATCAGGCTGGTGAAACGTCACACCGGCCTCTGCCACCACAGGCTCGCCCCACATCCGTACCACTCCCTCCTCCCGGACTGAGTGAGCCAGAGCCCCCTAATCAGCTGTTCCTTTAACCTGTCCCGTCTGAACGGGGAGTAGACGCCCTCAGGCGATCTACACGCAGAGACGGGGCCAAATCCAAAGCTGAACCCCAGAAGCTGTGCAAACAAAGAAAGGGAAATCTCTCCCAGCAGCCTCAGGAGCAGCGGATTAAATCTCCACAATCAACTTGATGTACCCTGCATCTCTGGAATACCTGAATAGACAACGAATCATCCCAAAATTGAGGCGGTGGACTTTGGGAGCAACGATGTACTTTTTTTTCCCTTTTCTGTTTTTGTGAGTGTGTATGTGTATGCTTCTTTGTGTGACTGTCTGTATAGTTTCCCTTTTACAGTTTGTCCTAGGGTTCTGTCTGTCCATTTTTCTTTCTTTTTAGTATACTTTTTAGTGCTTGTTATCATTGGTGGTGTTTTTTTTGGTTTGGTTGCTCTCTTCTTTTTTTATTACTTTTTTAAATTTTTAATAATTATTTTTTATTTTAATAACTATTTTATTTTTTCTTTCTTTCTTTTCATCCTCCCTTTTCTTCTGAGCCATGCGGCTGACACAGTCCTGGTGCTCTGACTGGATGTCAGGCCTGTGCCTCTGAGGTGGGAGAGCTGAATTTAGGGCATTGGTCCACCAGAGACCTCCTGGCTCCATGTAATATCAAATGGTGAAAGCTCTCCCAGAGATCTCCATCTCAGCGCTAAGACCCAGCTCCACTCAACGACCAGCAAGCTACAGTGCTGGACACCCTTTGCCAGACAACTAGCAAGACAGGAACACAAACCCACCCATTAGCACAGAGGCTGCCTAAAATCATAATAAGGTCACAGACACCCCAAAACATACCACTGGACGCAGTCCTGCCCACCAGAAAGACAAGATCCAGCCTCATCCACCAGAATAAAGGCACTAGTCCCCTCCACCAGGAAGCCTACACAACCCACTGAACCAGCCTTAGCCACTGGGGGCAGACCCCAAAAACAACAGGGACTACAAACCTGCGGCCTGCAAAAAGGAGACCCCAAACACAGTAAGTTAACTGAAATGTGAAAACAGAGAAATACACAGCAGATGAAGGAGCAAGGTAAAAACTCACCAGACCAAAAAAATGAAGAGGAATTGGCAGTCTACCTGAAAAAGAATTCAGAGTAATGATAGTACAGATGATCCAAAATCTTGGAAATAGAACACAGAAAATGCAAGAATCATTTAACAAGGACCTAGAAGAACTAAAGAGCAAACAAACAATGATATCCAACACAATAAATAAAATTAAAAATTCTCTAGAAGGAATCAATAGTAGAATAACTGAGGCACAAGACGGATAAGTGACTTGGAAGATAAAGTAGTGGAAATAACTACTACAGTGCAAAATAAAGAAAAAAGAATGAAAAGAATTGAGGACATTCTCAGACACCTCTGGGACAACATTAAACGTACCAACATTCGAATTATAGGGGTCCCAGAAGAAGAAGAGAAAAAGAAAGGGATTGAGAAAATATTTGAAGAGATTATAGTTGAAAACTTCCCTAATATGGGAAAGGAAATAGTTAATCAAGTCCAGGAAGCACAGAGAGTCCCATAAAGGATAAATCCATGGACAGACATGTCAAGACACATATTAATCAAGCTATCAAAAATTAAATACAAAGAAAAAATATTAAAAGCAGCAAGGGAAAAACAACAAATAACACAAAAGGGAGTCCCCATAAGGTTAAGAGCTGATCATTCAGCAGAAACTCTGCAAGCCAGAAGGGAGTGGCAGGACATATTTAAAGTGATGAAAGGGAAAAAGCTACAACCAAGATTACTCTACCAAGCAAGGATCTCATTCAGATTTGACAGAGAAATTAAAACTTTTACAGACAAGCAAAAGCTAAGAGAATTCAGCACCACCAAACCAGCTTTACAACAAATGCTAAATGAACTTCTCTAGGCAGGAAACACAAGAGAAGGAAAAGACCTACAATAACAAACCCAAAACAATTAAGTAAATGGGAATAGGAACATACATATCAATAATTACCTTAAATGTAAATGGATTAAATGCTCCCACCAAAAGACACAGACTGGCTGCATGGATACAAAAACAAGACGCATATATATACTGCTACAAGACACCCACTTCAGACCTAGAGACACATACAGACTGAAAGTGAGGGGATAGAAAAAGATTTTCCATGCAAATGGAAATCAAAAGAAAGCTAGAGTAGCAATTCTCATATCAGACAAAATAGACTTTAAAATAAAGACTACTACAAGACACAAAGGACACTACATAATGACCAAGGGACTGATCCAAGAAGACATAACAATTGTAAATATTTATGCACCCAACATAGGAGCACTTCAATATATAAGGCAAAAGCTAACAGCCATAAAAGGGGAAATCAACAGTAACACAATCATAGTAGGGGCTTTTTTTTTTTTGGCGGTATGTGGGCCTCTCACTGTTGTGGCCTCTCCCGTTGCAGAACACAGGCTCCGGATGCGCAGGCTCAGCAGCCATGGCTCATGGGACTAGCTGTTCCACGGCATGTGGGATCTTCCTGAACCGGGGCACAAACTTGTGTCCCCTGCATCGGCAGGCAGACTCTCAACCACTGTGCCACCAGGGAAGCCCCATAGTCCCCATAGGGCACTTTAACACCCACTTTCACCAATGGACAGATCATCCAAAATGAAAATAAATAAGGAAACACAACCTTTAAATGATTCATTAAACAAGATGGACTTAACTGATATATATATGACATTCCATTCAAAAACAACAGAATACACTTTCTTCTCAAGTGCTCACGAAATATTCTCCAGCATAGATCATATATCGGGTCACAAATCAAACCTTGGTAAATTTAAGAAAATTGAAATTGTATCAAGTATCTTTTCTGACTACAACGCTATGACACTAGATATCAATTACAGGAAAAAAATCTGTAAAAAATACAAACGCATGGAAGCTAAACAATACACTATTTAATAACCAAGAGATCACTGAAGAAATCAAAGAGGAAATCAAAAAATACCTAGAAACAAATGACAATGAAAATACGACAATCCAAAACCTACAGAATGCAGCAAAAGCAGTTCTAAGAGAGAAGTTTATAGCAATACAATCCTACCTCAAGAAACACCTCAAATAAACAACCTAACGTAACCTAGAGCAATTAGAGACAGAAGAACAAAAAAACCCCAAAGTTTGCAGAAGGAAAGAAATCATAAATATCAGATCAGAAAGAAATGAAAAAGAAATGAAGAAAACAATAGCAAAGATCAATAAAACTGAAAGCTGGTTCTTTGAGAAGATAAACAAAATTGACAAACCATTAGCCAGACTCATCAAGAAAAGAAGGGAGAAGACTCAAATCAATAGAATTAGAAATGAAAAAGGAGAAGTAACAACCAACACTGTAAAAATACAAAGGATCATGAGATTACCACAAGCAACTATATACCAAAAAATGGACAATCTGGAAGAAATGGACAATTTCTTAGAAAAGCACAACCTTCCAAGACTGAACAAGGAAGAAATAGAAAATATAAACAGACCAATCAAAAGCACTGAAATTGAGACTGTGATTAAAAATCTTCCAACAAACAAAAGCCCACGACCAGATGGCTTCATAGGCAAATTCTATCAAACGTTTAGAGAAGCGCTAACACCCATCCTTCTCAAACTCTTCCAAAATATATCAGAGGGAGGGACACTCCCAGACTCACTGTCCGAAACCACCATCACCCTGATACCAAAACCAGACAAAGATGTCACAAAGAAAGAAAACTACAGGCCAATATCACTGATGAACAAAGATGCAAAAATCCTCAACAAAAACTAGCAAACAGAAGGGCTTCCCTGGTGGCGCAGTGGTTGAGAGTCCAACTGCCGATGCAGGGGACACAGGTTCATGCCCCGGTCCGGGAAGATCCCACATGCTGCGGAGCGGCTAGGCCCATGAGCTATGGCCACTGAGCCTGCGCTTCCAGAGTCTGTGCTCCGCAACGGGAGAGGCCACAACAGTGAGAGGCCCGCATACCGCAGGAAAAAAAAAAAAACAAAAAACTAGCAAACAGAATCCAACAGCACATTAAAAGGATCATACACCATGGTCAAGTAGGGTTTATCCCAGGAATGCAAGGATTCTTCAGTACATGCAAATCTGTCAGTGTGATACACCATATAAACAAATTGAAGGAAAAAAACCATATGATCATCTCAGTAGATGCAGAAAAAGCTTTTGACAAAATTCAACACCCATTTATAAAAAAAAAAAAAACCCTCCCGAAGGTAGGCATAGAGGGAACTTACCTAAACATAGCAAAGGCCATATATGACAAACCCACAGCCAACATCATTCTCAATGGTGAAAAACTGAAATTATTTCCACTAAGATCAGGAACAAGACAAGGTTGTCCATTCTCACCACTATTATTCAACATAGTTTTGGAAGTTTTAGCCACAGCAATCAGAGAAGAAAAAGAAATAAAAGGAAACCAAATCGGAAAAGAAGTTAAAGCTGTCACTGTTGGCAGATGACATGATACTATACATAGAGAATCCCAAAGAAGCTACCAGAAAACTACTAGAGCTAATCAATGAATTTGGTAAAGTAGCAGGATACGAAATTAATGCACAGAAATCTCTTGCATTCCTATTGCATTGCTATACACTAATGATGAAAAATTTGAAAGAGAAATTAAGGAAACACTCCCATGTACCACTGCAACAAAAAGAATAAAATACCTAGGAATAAACCTACCTAAGGAGACAAAAGACCTTTATGCAGAAAACTG
>NW_020173388.1:8141464-8203484 GCF_003031525.2 Neophocaena asiaeorientalis asiaeorientalis | reverse complement strand
GACTCTACTACTCAAAGCAATCTACAGATTCAATGCAATCCTTATCAAACTACCAATGGCATTTTTCACAGAACTAGAACAAAAAATTTCAATTTGTATAGAAACACAAAAGACCCTGAATAGCCAAAGCAATCTTGAGAAAGAAAAATGGAGCTGGAGGAATCGGGCTCTTGGACTTCAGACTATACTACAAAGCTACAGTGATGAAGACAGTATGGTAGTGGCACAAAAACAGAAATACAGATCAATGGAACATGATAGAAAGCCTGGAGATATGGTCAGCCACGCACATATGGTCACCTTATTTTTGATAAAGGAGGCAAGAATATACAGTGGAAAAAGACAGCCTCTTCAATAAGTGGTGCTGGGAAAACTGGACAGCTACATGTAAAAGAATGAAATTAGAACACCCCCTAACACCATACACAAAAATAAACTCAAAATGGATTAAAGACCTAAATGGAAGGCCAGACACTATAAAACTCTTAGAGGGAAACATAGGCAGAACATTCTATGACATAAATCACAGCAAGATCCTTTTTGACCCACCTCCTAGAGAAATGGAAATAAAAACAAAAATAAACAAATGGGACCTAATAAAACTTAAAAGCTTTTGCACAACAAAGGAAACCATAAAGAAGACAAAAAGACAACCCTCAGAATGGGAGAAAATATTTGCAAGTGAAATAACTGACAAGGATTAATCTCCAAAATACACAAACAGCTCATGCAGCTCAGTATCAAAAAAAAACAAACAACCCAATCCAAAAATGGGCAGAAGACCTAACTAGACATTTCTCCAAAGAAGATATACAGATATACAACAAACACATGAAAGGATGCTCAACATCACTAATCATTAGAGAAATGCAAATCAAAACCACAATGAGGTATCACCTCACACCGGTCAGATGGCCATCATCAAAAAATCTACAAACAATAAATGCTGGAGAGGGTGTGGAGAAAAGGGAACCCTCCTGAACTGTTGGTGGGAATGTAAATGAAACAGCCACTATGGAGAACAGTATGGAGGTTCCTTTAAAAACTACAAGTAGAACTACCATATGACCCAGCAATACCAGTACTGGGCATATACCCTGAGGAAACCATAATTCAAAAAGAGTCATGTACCACAATGTTCATCGCAGCACTATTTACAGTAGCCTGGACATAGAAGGAACCTAAGAGTCCATCAACAGATGAATGGATAAAGATGTGGCACATATATACAATGGAATATTACTCAGCCATAAAAAGAAACGAAATTGAGTTATTTGTAGTGAGATGGATAGACCTAGAGTCTGTCATACAGAGTGAAGCAAGTCAGAAAGAGAAAAGCAAATACCGTATGCTAACACATATATATGGAATCTTAAAAGAAAAAAATGTTTAAGAAGAACCTAGAGGCAGGACAGGAATAAAGATGCAGATGTAGAGAATGGACTTGAGCACACAGGGAGGGGGAAGGGTAGGCTGGGACGAAGTGAGAGAGTGGCACGGACATATATACACCACCAAATGTAAAATAGGTAGCTAGTAGGAAGCAGCCGCATAGCACAGGGAGATCAGCTCAGTACTTTGTGACCACCTAGAGGGGTGGGATAGGGAGGGTGGGAGGGAGATGCAAGAGGGAGAAGATATGGGGATATATGTACATGTATAGCTGATTCACTTTGTTATACAGCAGAAACTAACACACCATTGTAAAGCAATTATACTCCAATAAAGATGTTAAAAAAAAAAAAAAGATTACACTGGCTAGCAGAGCCAGAACTTAAACCTCACACCTTCTAACGGCCAATTCATGTTCTACTGTGCCCCAGCATCTTAACGTGCATGAATGTAAGAGCCAAACTTTGTCACTCCCCACTCCCAACCCTCCAAAATCGTTGTATCACATTTTTTAAAAATTGTTTTAATAAAAATTTTAAAAAAAAATCCAAAGTCTTTTCCATGGTCCGCAATGATCCATGCAGGATCTTGCCCAGGTCTCCAGCCACATCCTCCCTACGCCCCATCCCACTCCACTTCAGCCCCTCAGCCTCTTTGCTGCTCCTGTCTCCCTTGGGGTCTTACATTCCTGGATTCCCCTGCTGGAATGCCCTCCCCCAGGCCTCCACATGGCCTTTCGAGTATTCCCATTTAGAATTTAAAATGCTTTTATTTTTCTTTATATTTTAAAAATTATTTTATTCTCATAATTTGGGTTAAATTTAATAGAAAACAACCCTTTTATAGCAAAGTTGGTAATAGAAAATTGTAATACTTAGAAAATACATAATACTTAGAAATAGCATAGTATACTGGTTGGTTACAAAATAGATTTATAAAAATCTAGAGCTTGATTATATATCAACTATATCTAATTACAACATATCATGAAAATTCACCTGTTCACAAGAGTAACTACAACCATAATATACTCAGGAATACATTTAACAAGAAAAGTACTGGAGTTTTAAAAACAACACTGAGGACTTCCCTGGTGGCCCAGTGGTTAGGATTCCGCCTGCCAATGCAGGGAACACAGGTTTGATCCCAGGTCCGGGAAGATCCCACATGACAGAGCAACTAAGCCCGTGCGCCGAACTACTGAAGCCCACATGCTGCAACTAGTGTAGCCCGTGCACCTAGAGCCCCTGCTCTGCAACAGAAAAGGCACCGCAAATGAGAAGCCCGTGCACCACAATGAAGAGTAGCCCCCGCTCGCAGCAATGGGAGAAAGCTCGCGTGAAGCAATGAAGACCCAACACAGCCAAAAAATAAAATAAAATCAAATAATTAATTAAATTAATAAATAAAAAATAACAATGCTGAAACTTTTATTAAAGGAAAATAAATTTGACAGATTAAAGTAGATTCTTTGTTCTAGAAAAAAAGCTTTTAAGAACATAAACTATAAATATGCTTATATTTTAGATGTTTTACAGTAAGGATGCCTGGGGGTATTTCACTGGCAGAATTTGTAGATATTATCAGATACTAGAACAAATAGAGTCTCACATGCTCTGCAGAGACAGATCCAGGTTTTGAGTGGCCTGAGACTTACACACTTTGGGGAGAAGACTCTCTTTTTTTCAGTGCAAAATTATGAATGTGAAAGCGCTAGGGCCCTTCCAGGGGCATTAGAAAGGGCTACGGAATTGAAAGGCTCTAATGCTTACCAGTAGATCCACCTCTGATGTTACGAAATGTAAAACTGAACAGCACACATTTATCGCAAGCAGCACCCTGTCATGTGCCCACAGACAAACAACCAGAGAGAAACATCCAGAGCAGACCCGATGAGAGTTCCACCAACACAGGCTCAGAGGTGCCAAGAATGAGAACTAGCCCTACCCCAAGGTATGCATTTCCACCAGTAATCCAGAGCACCACAATGTAACTGGACCACAAGCAGCAAAGATCAATTTAAAGAATGAATCACCTGTGATTAATGACTTACTAGGAGAATGAAATGGTTATGCTTATTGCAAAAAATGTCTATATCTGGGAAAAGCCAGATGCAAGAGCAGAAACTCTGAAACACATTATACAAAAAAGACAAAAGTGGGTGACAATGGAAACTACTTATAATAATAACCACTGATACTTACAATGGCACTTACTATATGCCAGAAACTGTCCTAACTACTTCATATATAGGGATCCATTTACTCCAGACAAAAACCTGTGAGGGAAGTACTATTATTTGCCCCAGTTTAAAGATGAGGAAAATAAGGCACAGAGAGATTAAGTAATTTGACCAAGGTCACACAGCTAATAAGTAACAAATTTAGGATTTGAACCCAGATGATCTGGCTCCAAAGTCCACAGTCTACTCTCTAACTCACAGGAATCCAATTAACTCAGAGATGGACCTCAGACCACAACAGAAGTTCCCTATAATGAAGAAGGAATAGAAAACTGCTGGTAAGCTCACTCTAGAACCTCAAGAAACACATTATCTCATCCAATGGAAATTGGTCTTGTTTCCTACACATATTTTGGACATAACACCTATCCTTAGAAAGTGATTAAGTGTGACGTCTGAAAATAAAAGAATGACCCTGTTTAAAAACAAGTTCTGGGGCTTCTGGGGCTTGTTAAGAATCTACCTGCCAATGCAGGGGACACAGGTTCGAGCCCTGGTCCAGGAAGATCCCACATGCCGCGGAGCAACTAAGCCCGTGCGCCACAACTACTGAGCCTGTGCTCTAGAGCCCACAAGCCACAACTACTGAGCCCCTGTGCCACAACTACTGAGCCCCTGTGCCACAACTACTGAAGTATGCGGGCTTAGACCCCGTGCTCCACAACAAGAGAAGCCACCGCAATGAGAAGCCCGCACACCGCAATAAAGAGTAGCTCCCGCTAGCCACAACTAGAGAAAGCCCACATGGAGCAACGAAGACCGAATGCAGCCAAAAAATAGATAAATAAATAAATAAAATTTTAAAAAAAATTTAAAAAGTAAGTTCTGAATTACATATTTGATCTTCAGTATCAAGCTACTCATCTTTTTCCAAGAAAATTCAAGTCTCTACCCTTTTTTTGATATTGTACTGTAATCAATCCTAGTCAGAACTGAGTTAACCTAAAAATCACCTTACTTTACTATTTTAGTAAGTGTTTAACTTACTTATTTACTATTTTTAAAAGTGTTGAACTAATTACTGCAGTAGATTTTAGGGATTTTCTTCAACTGTGACACTGTTCTCTACTTGTTGGGATAGCCTATGAATGTGAATAAATTCATCTTTAATTAAGTTACCTGTGAGGTTTCTCTGCAAAGAATCATTTAAAGTACAAATACCGTATGCTAACACATGTATATGGAATTTAAGGGGAAAAAATGTCATGAAGAACCTAGGGATAAGACAGGAATAGAGGCGCAGACCTACTGGAGAAGGGACTTAAGGATATGGGGAGGGGGAAGGGTGAGTTTTGACAGGGCGAGAGAGAGTCATGGACATATACACACTAACAAACGTAGTAAGGTAGATAGCTGGGGGGAAGCAGCCGCAAGGCACAGGGATATTAGCTCGGGGCTTTGGGACAGCCTGGAGGGGTGGGAGGGGGAGAGTGGGAGGGAGGGAGACGCAAGAGGGAAGACACATGGGAGCACATGTATATGTATAGCTGATTCACTTTGTTATAAATCAGAAACTAACACACCATTGTAAAGCAATTATACCCCAATAAAGATGTTAAAAAAAAAAAAAAAAGAAAGAAAGCAACACAGCCTATGGCAAAAAAATAAATAAATAAATAAAAATAAAGTACTTATGAAATGAACTATTTAACCAAACCCATTTTAAAGTTTTTAAGAGTTACAACTTCAGTTTAACCCTTTCAGTCTCTTTCATCTAAGCATTCACAGTAATATGTTCTTTCCATGGGTCTCTTTTCTGTACAACTCTAATTTACTGAAATGCAAAGAATTCCCACCACCTCACAGGGATGCAGTGAGGAAAAAACAAACACAAATCAACAAGTGCTAAAAGAACACCCTTTCTAAGGTCTTATATATAAAGCTAAAGAATGGAAGGAGGAAGGAAGCGTATATATAGAGGTGGTCAGTGAACACACTGTTTAAGGCAGTCCCCCTTCCTTAAACTAGCACAGTGTGGTTTAACAGCATGCTAGCCAGAAAGATAAGACATCTTGGTTCAGCTAGTCAAATGGGATGTCACTTCAGAGAAGGTACCTGACTTGGTTGTTTGTTCCCCAGTGTCTTCACCTGTGAAGTAGATGGTGGGCAAATGTGTTGGTTATCTACAGATACACTTTATGGAGATGCTATGGAGAACAGAGCACTGCAAGTATGTGTGCAAAACCCCTGTACTTTTGTGAACTCTATGCTATGTAAAGTCTAAGAACAGAGGGAAACACAAGGGCAAGGAAAGTTAAGACTCCCAGGTAATCCAGAAAAGCATGGGTGAGTGCAAACAACAGTGGCAGACAAGGTTAACTCCAGGTCTCAAGAGGCCCCCTTCAAAACAGACTGGATGCAGTATAGGAAAGTTTGCCATTTTGAATCCAGAAAGGCAGAAGTATAACTTAATCAGACTGTAAGCTTAACAAAACCAGAATCACTCATCTTTTAATTCCTCCATCCCTACCATACTGTACATACTCACTAAATCTTTTCTGTACAAATGATGAATGAATGAAAACAAATGAGCTGACTCCCATGAAACAGATAAGTGCACAGACTCTCTTTTGCCAGGAAATATATATACATGAAATAAATATATTTTACATATATATATTCCCCTAAAAGGAGAAAAATTCACATGTTACAATCTCATGAGCAGGGAATTGCACCTATCCATGTTACTTTTTGCAGTGGCAAATAAAATTAAGGAACAGCTATACCTATGTGATTACTTGGAATAAAGACAGAACTTTTCCAAAAGTCTTCACATACAACTAAGATGATGCGGGCGGGGGCAGGGGGGGAACTCCTTTCTCACAGTCTATTGAAAATCACTAGAGATTTCATTTAAGTCTCTTACTTACTCATTTAATTTTATTTAACAACTATATTGCACATATTTTGTGCAATTTTTCAATTCAGGTGTTTACCAATGTGGTATCATGCAAATATTATAGGCAGTTGACTAAGATTAAAAATAAAAAAGGTAAATGAAGAGCTTTGGTAAGAAGACTATAACAATGTTTTTAATTATCTGAAGTAGCAATCATCAAGCCATCATGAGATAATATTTATCTCAGAAGTACAGTATATTCACAAAACCCAAAGGCTAATAACATCAAGAGTTCTCTTAAGAGAGTCATGGAATTACTGAATAACCCAGGTGTTTCTAAGTGCCCTTCTATAGGTGATTCTCTACGTGTACCTGACCAGTGGCTAAACCATGTTCTAAATGGATTTAGAAACAACTCAAAATGTAGTTTCACTTCCTCAAATGGCCATGTGATTTCTTCTGACAGTTCATACTCCGGCTGTTTACAATAATGTCCACATTTTAGTTTGGGGGAGAGCTTAATACTAATAAATACTAAATAAAAACACAGTTTTGATTCTAACTTTAAATAAGGCATCTTCTCAACAACTAAAATGGAACAAAATTGCATGGAAAATAACTATTACAATGTCGCTAAAGATCTTTTTGCTTACTTGAAATACTAACTGATCATCACTATTGTAATTTTTACCAACAAAAACTTTTTGGAGCAGGCAATGGGTACAAGATATTGTGTGATATGTTGAAATTAGGAGGCAACAACCTCTGCCTTCAAGGAGATTATTATGTAGTTGGTGACTTTAAAGAGGCAATAACAATAATAATACATATAAATTTAACAGTAATTCTGAAGGGGTTGGCATTTATAACTGGGGGATGGGAAGGTGAACAAGGTCTCTCACTTAAGAGTAAGTCAGACAGAGAAAAACAAGCATCATATGATATCACCTCTATATGGAATCTAAAAGAATGATACAAATGAACTTATTTACAAAACAGAAACAGCTTGGGATTAACAGATACACACTACTTTACATAAAATAGATAAACAACAAGGTCCTACTGTATAGCACAGGGAAGTATATTCAGTATCTTATAATAACCTATAATGAAAAAGAATTTGAAAAAGGATACATATATACACACAAACACACACGACTGAATCACTCTGCTATACATCAGAAACTAACACAACATTATAAATCTATACTTCAATTTTTTTAAAAAATAAAATTTTTTCAAATTTAAAGAAAAAAAGAGGCCTTGAGATGGGAATTGGATGAACAGAAGGACAACTGTTAAGCACAGCAAGAGCAAAGCTTCAAAGGCAAAAAAGTGACAAGTATTTTAAGCAAAGGGGTCTGAATAGTCACTAGATGGAGTCCATTCTGTGAACAATCATTATTTAAGCTGTGTAAGTACCCTCACCTACCTGGGCAACCCAAACTCATCTTTTCCAAACAAAGGCAGTGCAATCAGAGAGGCTGATCTGAGTTTTGATCCAGGCTTAACAACCAGCTTACTGGGTGACCTGGAGCAAATCATTTCCTTATCTTCAGTTTCCACAAGTGGAAGACTTGAAGGTTACTCTTTAAAGTTCCTTCCAGCTCTAAAATTGTACGACTTCTTCATTACTAACAAATAATCATCCCCATGAATGGGTAATTATCAGCATATAAATCTAGGTAGGTCTAGAACAGAACAGTTCCACAGACACACCAAGCCCTCTTCCACCCCAGGGCCTTTGCACATGATGTTTCCTCTGCCCAACACTGCTCATACTCCAACCCATAGCCAAATGGAGACGTTCCCCAATCCCTCCCCAACCCCACTCCTCACCAAAAATCTATATAGTCTGCACTTTTACCACCAATGCTCCCTCTACTCATATAATTTGGTCTTTTTTTTAACTGTTCCTCAGGGTAAGTGCTATCATACCTATCCTCATCAACAAACACTTAATAGAAGCTACTAATTACAGAACTAGCTTCAAAGATTTCTAAGAATCCCCAGCCCAGCAGTTCACGATGCAGAGAAAAACAAAACTCAGCTTACGAAAATCACTAAAAATTGCCGAGAGCTAAGTCTTCTGAATAAAATAAACTAGGTAATACCATGTATGAACAGAAATGCTGATGTTTCTTAAGGCCTTTGTCTCTCTCATCATGATACAAATCATCACTGAATAAACCACAACTATCACAGCCAGATCCAAGAGTATTTTTTGAGATCTAGAATCCTTTTATTATTTCTACTTTTAAGTAGCATGAGGACCAAACCTTTGATTAAATTCCCTCTTCATTTACTAGAAATTACTCATACTGTACTGTTCTCCAAAAAATGCTTTACATGACTCATAATTATTTAACACAGAAGAAGAAAAAGTTAAAATTGAGGTGGGGGAGAGAGAAAGTGATTAATATTCATCTCAGTGGAACAGGCTAAAATAACTTATTTCGCAGGAAGGTGATCTTCAGCCCCTAATGATGACCATGAGAATGAGAGTAGGAGAACAACTCTAATGATTTTTAAATCCAATTTCATGTTTGCAGACTCTGATATACAATCACTGAGTATTCATGATGTAGTTGGCATTTTACAACAAACGACAAAGGACAGTATTTCCTCCATGCATTTCTCTTCCTTGCCCCATGGACATTTACAAACTTTATGTCTTGACCTACTAAATGCAATGTGTGATCAGGGATTAGATCCTGGATTTGGGCAAGGAGGGGAGGTTGAGAAACAGCTATGAAGACATCAGTGGAACGATGAATGAAATTTGACTATGGACTCTGGACCACTTAATACTACTGTATCAGCGTTACATGTCTTGATTTTGATCATTGTACTGTGGTTCTAAAAGAGAATGTCCTTATTTTTAGACAATACACAATGAATTATTTAACAGCAAAAGGGGACTGTGTACAGCTTACTTTCCAATGGTTCGGAAAACATGCATATGAAGAGGAAGAGACCAAGGAAGAGACCAAGAGAATGACAGAGCAAATGGGGCAACCATAGGTAATTTATGAATCTGAGTAAAGGTTACTTGAGAGTTCCTTGTACTATTCTTGCAACTTTTCTGTGAGTCTGAAACTATAGCAAAATTAAAAGTTACAAAAATATTTTTGGAGTGTGGATGGAACAAATGGTATTCTCCCCCTTTTCTATCTTAAATAGGTTTCTGCTTCCTAGAGGAAAAAAACAGTGAACATTATTAAATGAAAATGGATAATTTGTCAAATTAAGAAGGTGAATCAGACCCTAGGACTTCAGACCTGCATCTTGGCTCTTTTAAGTGATGAGGAAGGTCAGATCCAGGTCAGTAAAATAAGAAAACAGATATGAATCAAAAGTGGGGAAGAGACACCAGAGAGGAAACTGAGACACAAGACAGGAAGTTGATACAACCTTATTTCAGAAACAAGGAAACTCAACTGCCAAAAAGAAAATGAGTTTTCATGGGATAATAGAGTTGAGAATTTTCAGAGCCCTAGTACACTAGCCACTGTACTGTCTACAGAGCATCTAGAGCTGTCCCACTTTTTTACAAGCTAGTAAATTGTCTGATAACCTCTAAAGTCTGATGTAAACACTTCCAATTGTCCTATAGTAAAAGAAACTATTTTGTCCACCCCACACTCGCCCCCCAGAATCCTAGAAAGTGCCAGAAGATATAAATCTTCAGGTAGCAATTAGAAAGGTCTTGTAAACCTATGCTCCCCACTGGGAGTCCACCTAGTCTAGGGATACAACTAAGGGAGAAATATCTGATCATTTCAGAACCATAGTAAGCTCTTATGCCTATATCACTAGAGTCTCCAGGTTCCAGGGGTGGTAAAGAAAACAACTCTATGTAACCCAGAAGGCCTTATAGAAATACGAGAGGTTGCCCAGGATATTCAAGATACTCGTGCCATCATCTTATAACTACCTCCACTATCCCGACAGTTAACCTGGGTAAAAGGTTAGATTTTCAAAGAACTCATCACATAGAATGTTTGATTTCAGTACAACTGGAATAAAACAATAAGGGAGGCATTATAGGAAGAGCACTGAACTTAGAGTCAGAATACCAAGGCTCAAATCCTGACCCTTCTACTTATTAGCAGCATGACAACCTTTCTGGTTGCTCATGATGTTTGCATAGGATAAATCTGCCCTGCCTGCTTCTAAGGGTTGAGGTCTCCCCATGTCTCCTTTGGACCCATCCAGCCATCCAACATGTATTGAGCACTCAACTCTGCACTAAACTCTCAGAAATACGAAGATAGAAAAGCTATGAACCCTGCCCTCAAAGAGCTTAAAGTCCAATGGGGGACACAGATATGTAGATAGAGTCAAGCAACCAAGATGCCATGATAAAAATATGAACAGGGCACAAAAGGGCTGAGGTGGGCTGGGGATTCCACCACTGGTGGGAGGGATACAGGAAAGGCTTCAGAGAAGGTGGGGGTTGAGCTGAGTCAGAAAAGATGAGTAAGTGATTACTAGGGCACTCAACACATTTCTGATGGATAAAATAGATATGGATAGATAGACCGATCCTGGTAGGCAGGTAGAGGAATATATCACTTCAAGTTGATTGAACAATAGTAACAAAGGCACAATGTGAAAGAGTAACTGCAGGTAGAAGACAGCTGGGGATGGAGGAAGGAGAGAGAGAAGACAAGGAAAAAGGCCATCAAGTACCTTGTATTCCAAGCTAAGGAGTTTTAACTTGATCGTAGAGCAGATGCAAATCTACAAGTTTTAAAAATCCCTTTTATGGTTTTATAGTTGAAAGATGAAGATCCAAAAGTAAAATCAACTAGGGCAGTAATCCACCAAGAGAATGGAGTTGGGAGCTGCAATAAGGTTGTAATGAAGGGAAGGAGAATTCACAGGACTTGGAAATAGATTGGATGTGTGCTGGGTTGCAACAGTGATGGCAAGGGAGTTAAGGGTGTAAAGAGACAATATATTTATATGAAAGCAATTTCTAAACTATAAAAACAATTGAAGACTTTTCTAAAGTCCAATTAGATAGTGGCAGAATCAGACAAAAATCCCCATTTTGTCTGACGTTAATTTTCTTCTACCACAAAGAAATTTTTTTAAAAAATCATAGCTGAAAGTAATAAAAATATCCTCAAAAGTTTTAAAATAAAACTTCATCTGTATTATAGAGAGATTTAATAGATTTTTTTTCCTAAGTTTCCCCAGAGTATCAAGGTTGTTTCAAAGACAGGCTCTGAAGAAACAGCCCTGCAACTCATTAGTATTTGACCTTGTGTAAGTTTTTAAACTTTCTGAGCCTCGTATCACTCATTTTTGAAATGGGGGTACTAGTAAGACTTCATACAGTATTGTTTTGAGGAATAAAGAAAATAATGCACGTACTTATTTAGCACAGTGCCTGGCCTGTATTGGGTACTCAGTAATTTGTATCATAATTACTACTAATGTACACGAAAGAGTTAACATGACAGGCCCATGAAGCTGCCTACAAGGTTGGTCCCTGGCTGGGTTCTGGGAACTCGCATTTTGAGAGGGGAGGGCTCTCCCATTCCCAGCACTGATAAGAATGGCTCACTGGGCCTAACCTGTTTGTACAAACCACCTGGCTTATGCTGAACCCCTGCTTTCCTTCTGGAGTCTGGAATTTTCGTACATGCTTAGACAGAGGGTGCCTATGTGACCAGCCTCCAATGAAAACCTTGGCCACTGAGTCTCTAACGAGGTTCCCAGTTAGAAAACATTTCACAATTGTCACAATCCGGTAATGGAGGAATTATATACCCCCTTTGTGGCTCTGCTGAGAAAGGACTCTTGCGAGCTTGTGACTGGTTTCCTCCAGACTTGCCCCAGGCACCTTTTCCCTTGCTGATTTTGCTTTTTCTTCTTTCACTGAAATAAATCATAGCAGTGAGGTAAACTCACCGCTCAGTCCCCTGAGTCCTCCTAGTGAATTACTGAACCTGGGGGTAGCCTTGGGGATCCCTGACACAACTAGTCTCCCTATTCCTCAACCTTATAAACTATTGTCAGTTTTCATAACAGAGGAGTGTTGCAGACAAGAAACCAACAAAATTGGTAATACCAAAGTCCAATTATAAAAATGTCCTGATTTCTTAGCTAACAATAGTTGCAGATTTACACGCTACTCGAAATTTTTGTATTCAAATATCTAAACATATAAAAATCTCTCCATTCCTTGTTTTCTCACCATTATTTAACAGGCCTTTTTTCTTTCTTTTTTTTTTTGCGGTATGCGGGCCTCTCACTGTTGTGGTGGAGCACAGGCTCCGGAGGCGCACGCTCAGCAGCCATGGCTCACGGGCCCAGCCGCTCCGCGGCATGTGGACCGGGACACGAACCCGTGTCCCCTGCATCAGCAGGCGGACTCCCAACCACTGCGCCACCAGGGAAGCCCCAAAAGGCCTTTTTTCTGATTAAACTCCAGTCCTGTTCTTCCCTGGATTCCATCTCAAAACCATGTGGAGGCTCCAGCAGAACGTCAGGTGGTCTAACCCCTGTGTCATTTAGTTCCCTGACCAGAAAGCAAGAGCGCAGTTTCCTTTGTTCTGTGTTATTATAAGAAGAGCAAACAATATAAATCGTCAGTAAGATCTTTTATTGGTTCACTAGAAGATGCAGAAACATAAGCTAGTTGAGAAAGAGCAAGGAGGACAAACCAAAGAATGGCCCACAGCAGAAACGGAAACACAAGTTTTACATGAGACTTGGAAGAAGCAGCTTGACTGAATTTCTCATCATCTAGAACAGAATTTCTTAGCATACTTTGAAAAGTACAATAAACTGTACTTAATAGGAAAATTTTCAGTAAAAGCTTATTGCCATCCTAACGAAGGAGCTGGGGTCCAGAGAACCAGGAAAAGATTGATGTCTGACTCTGTGATTAACTGAGAGTTTTAATAAAGGATGAATGTCACTGAATTGCTACAAAGAAACTAGGAATCACAGATACTAGATCAATCAGTAGCCTACCCAGTATTTATTTTAAAAACAGAACTATGAACAACTAAAATAAATATCTCTGGGGCTACCGCAGAATGGCCCCCATGGTTTTTCTAATCCACTTAGAGTCTTAAAAGTCTTACACTTTTAACATTTTCTTTTAATACCTGTTGACTCTGGGCACTGGGCTGGCAGGGCCCAGCCCTGGGCTCCCTGGCTGAGGCTCCTGCCCCCTGCTTCCACACGTAGGCATCTCTCGGGACAACCGGCACAAGAGCCGCAAGACCGGGGACAAGAGAAAGCCCTACCACAGGAAGTGGAGGTATGAGCTGGAACGCCCTGCTGCCAACACCAAGATTGGACCCCGCCGCATACACACAGTCCATGTGCAAGGAGGGGCAACAAGAATTACCCGGCTTTGAGGCTAGACGTGGGGAACTTCTCCTGGGGCTCGGAGTGTTGTACACGCAAGACAAGGATCATTGATGTTGTCTACAATGCATCCAACAACAAACTGGTCCATACCAAGACCCTGGTGAAGAAATGCATCATGCTCACTGACAGCACACGGTACCGGTAGTGGTACAAGTCCCACTGTGCACTGCCCCTGGGCCAAGCTGACTCCTGAGGAGGAAGAGATTTTAAACAAAAAACGATCAAAGAATATTGAGAAGAAATATGATAAAAGGGGGCTTCCCTGGTGGCGCAGTGGTTAAGAATCCACCTGCCAATGCAGGGGACACGGGTTCGAGCCCTGGTCCAGGAAGATCCCACATGCCACAGAGCAACTAAGCCCATGCACCACAACTACTGAGCCTGTGCTCTAAAGCCTGCAAGTGACAACTACTGAGCCCATGTGCCACAACTACTGAAGCCCACACGCCCTAGAGCCCACGCTCCACAACAAGAGAAGACACCGCAGTGAGAAGCCCGCGCACCACGACAAAGAGTAGCCCCCACTCGCCGCAACTAGAGAAGGCCCACGCACAGCAACAAAGACCCAAAGCAACCAAAAAGTAATTAATTAATTTTAAAAAACTTTCAACATAAAATACACTGTATAAATAATTTTTTTAAAAAACAGAAAGAAATATGACGAAAGGTAAAAGAATGTCAGGACTTCCCTGGTGGTACAGTGGTTAAGAATCCGCTTGCCAGTGGAGGGGGCACTGGTTCAAGCCTTGGTCTGGGAAGATCCCACATGCAGCAGAGGAACTAAGCCTGTGCACCGCAACTACTGAGCCTGCACTCTAGAGCCCACAAGCCACAACTACTGAGCCCCCATGCCACAACTACTGGAGCCCGCTTGCCTACAGCCCATGCTCCACAACGAGAGAAGCCACCGCAATGAGAAGCCTGTGCACTGCAGCGAAGAGTAGCCCCTGCTCGCTGCAACTAGAGAAAGCCCTCAGGCAGCAACGAAGACCCAACGCAGGCAAAAATAAATGAATGAATGAAGAAAAAAAGAAAAAGAATGCCAAAATCAGCAGTCTTCTATAGGAGCAGTTCCAGCAGGACAAGCTTCTTGCATGCATCACTTCAAGAGCAGGCCAGTGTGGCTGAGCAGATCACTATGTGCTAGAGGGAAAGGAGCTGGAGTTCTATCTGAGGAAAATCAAGGCCCAGAAAGGCAAATAAATCCTCTTCCCTCCTATCTTAGCTCATATAATAAAGGTGTTTATTGTTCTAAAAAATGTGGGTTACCCACATTACAGCCCTTTTCAGATCACAGCTTCTAGGGCGAGGGAGATGAAAACAAGAACATTTACCCAAGGAAAACAGAGAACTGGGCAGATTAACCCAAACAGGGAAGAAACATAACAGCGAAGTGCTACTGGGCTTACCTAGGAGCTAGGCCGAGAGCTGTCAAGAAGGAATTCTGCCTAGTACTGTCAGAACTTTTATTGTCTCAAGAATTCAGATTCTTACCTTAAAATTCCTGACTTTTTAATATAGTTAACTATTTCTTTTTAACTGTGGGAGGCAAACAAATCTGCAACCATATTTCCAACTGAAAGTCATAAGTTTGCCAATGAACATCAGTCCCCAAGAAAAGAATCCAGGAGGGATCAGAATGCCCAGCTCATGGGAGGAGGGGGGTTCAGGCAGGACTAGCTAACGGGACTAGGCTCCCTGGGCCAGTCAGCAGTAGCCAGAAAGGAGATGGATTCTTCTTGTTTTTTCTTTTTTTTTTTAATTGAAGTATAGTTGATTTACAATATTGTATAAGTTTCAGATGTACAGCACAGTGATTCAGGTTTCTTGCAGATTATATTCCATTATACGTTATTACAAGATATCGGGTATAATTCCCTGTGCTATACAGTAAATCAATGCTAAGTGTCAGAGGCTGGGCTGTTACATGTTGTGACAACCTCTTCATTCTGTCCTTTCTGGTTCTCATGGTGGGGAAGGCTGCTGCCAGGAAAGACAGTGGGTCAGGTTCTGAAGTAAGAGGGTTTCCACTGTTCTCTTTATTCTGCTTAAGCTAAAGCAATTAGGGCACTTTTAACTTTGTATCATCTTTGTATTATCATTTACCATCTTCAAAGTGACTTAACAATTACAATGTATTTCAATTGTATGGGTCCATGTTTCTAAGCAGGTAATGTAGGTTTCTGAGGTTTTTTTTGGTTAGTAAAGGACCACACTTTCCCACGTTTACTGTTACATTCCTATTCTTTTCTTATGATATTATTCAAATTATGACAAATCATTATTATACAGCAAAAAATTATTAACGTTCCCCTTAAAATTTATTTTAGATTTTAAAATAATTCATATATCTAGTCTTATCTGAAACCCTTTTGGAATCCTCAATTTTTCAGATTTAATAAGTGTAATATAGCACATATACCATATACACTCCCAGTAAGAACTGGACAGCCCCACATAATTAAACACATTACTAATTCTGCACACACACACACACACACACACACACACACACACACACACAAATCACACTAAGATAAAGACTAAAAATAGCTTCATCTAAGGTCAGGTTTTACAACTGAAAGAGTTTTTGAAATTTGGGTCTTCAGCATTTTGGGGATTTAGGAAGGTGGGTAAAGGACTATAGTCCTAAATTACGTGAACCTGCAAAATTCCACAATGACAAGCCACAGCAGAAATTAACAGAGTTGAGGACCACCAGCAAGAAGCAATGCCATTCTGTCTGTATTGGGGGAACCAAAATACAGAGAAATCAGTGGGAGAAATTAGTGGAAGTAAAACAAAACAAAAACAAAATAAAAATGAGTAAATCCATTTCTGAGGAAGGTGCTCTAGGAAAATAGCAGAATTAAATAAACTAAAATCAAACATCAAGATCACCAACAATCTACTGTAACCAAGTAGACAATGGCATGCAGTCAAAAAGGGCAACACAGTCTCCCAGCCATTCCCTAGAACCCAAGAAAATTTCTAAAAGGGAGGAACGTGGCTGGGCCTGCAGTACTAGATGAGGCACTCCCAAGATGGCAGGAGAAAAAAAGATGGGTCGGAGGCCACTGTATATGCATGCACCTCATCTAGTGGTAGAACCAGAGGCTAAAACAACTGAAAAGACAGGAGCTGGCTGACAACATGGCCCTCCTCTGCCACCTGCTCATTGACCAGGTTCTGTGAGCCACTGCCCTCTGCTCCCATCAAAGGAACTTTGCACTAGCTGCTCATCACAAAAAAAAGTTGAACAGTTCTGTTGTCAGTCAACTCCACCAAATCACTAAGCAGTTTTAAGTAACTTTCACTTAATAATGAAGAAATATTCATATAAAGTGATGAACACAGACAGTTTATATGTGCTAAAGAAGACTTTTATACATAATATGATAGTTTATGGAAAAGAGCCATGTACACAACATACTTAATGAATTCCACAAGGATCTAAAACTGATGTAGGGATTTGTTTTCTCTAACACATTAATTCAGTAGGCCGATATAAAATTGTATACCCATGTATATACTAAACCCATAATTACCAGACTTGTGAAAAATGTCTATCCATATCCTTAACTTTATCTTTCAAATCCAAATGATAATAAATCATTACCTGAACTTCATTAACCTAAAGCTTACTCCATAAGATTTGGAGCGTATGCGGAATGTCAGTATTATAAAACAGTATCAACACGGAAAGCAACAAAGTGAACTTTGATTGTCTCCTACCTCTGCCCGACCCTCATAGTAGGTTAACATGGACTCTGTTAGCACAAAAAGTCTCTCTTTGTAGTTTAAGGGTGATGTCTTCTTTTTCTGCTGTGACCTTTTAATAAGAATCTCTTCCAGAATAGTGTTAAAATTCATCTTGGTCTTCTGATCACTGTGTCTCCTGCCATTGAAGATCCCAGGGTTCTGAAGTAAGAAAACAAACAGTTGCAATAAAATGCGACACGTTAATTATCCAAGAAGGCTGTCATTCCAAATTTACCAAAACAGATTTTACTCTGACCACAGCTAGAGCCGAGGAATGTTACTCCATGCACCTGGACTAAAAATGCCCAGGGCATGAAAGCTCAACCTCCTCTTCTTCCCCAGCCCCATCCTGTTCCTCCATGTCCCTGGATTTCATAAGAAAATCTAATCAAGGTTTGCCATGATGATGATGATTCACTCCTTTGTCCCTCCCTGCCATCCCTTAGCTTGCTGGCACACTCTTCTGCTATCTGATTGCAGGGAAACAAATATCTCAGCAGGAAAAGTACATTTCATTGCCTGCATGGCTGGTTTAGGCTGATATTTAAATTGCCTCAGGATCTTGGTACACAAAACAGACAAGCACACAGGCACGGTAGACTGTGAACAAAATGCATTACCATAGTGGTGGATAGCATTCAATCTCCAGCTCTAGTAAGGATGTAATCTTGATCAAGCATCCTCGCCACCAGAGCCACGAGGATGTTCTCTGATACCTACACTACCATGCTCCACATTTCTCTTCCCTATGGCTCCTGTCTCAACCACAAGAGGAAGGAAACCCACCCAGTTACAGCTAATCCTACTCAGCCAACCTACCCTACACAGCTGCCCTTCAGGGCAGAGCTCACCTGTATAAGGTTCTCAGCCATATATTTGGAGCCCCACGTCTAGACTATCCATGCCTAGACTAATAAGCCTTCTAAAATCCAACAAAATTTAACTCTCTGAAAACCAAAGATACTCAGAAAAGGCCTGAACATTCTTACCTGAGACAAGTTGAATGGACAACAGCCCTTTCTTCCCTGCCCTCCACCACACTCTGACAAGAAGTCATTGTGTATCAAACCACAGAGGCAACAGGAGTCATGTGAAGAGTACAGCCGGGAACCTGATACTGCCAGTGAGGAAGCCTACCATCTTCACGCCCAACCCGACACCTCGGAAACACCCTTGCAACTCCCTATTACTGAACTCTCGTCATCCAATCAGGCCCTCCATTTTCTGGAAGGTTACTTTACAACAGCTTAACCTCTGAATATCATCAGTTTCCTTCATTCATAAAATATGGAGGTAAATACCACAGGGTTACTGAGATGTGGGAGAGAACTTATTAAGAAAACACCACACAATCATTAATCATTAGAGAAATGCAAATCAAAACTACAATGAGATATCATCTCACACAGGTCAGAATGGCCATCATCAAAAAATCTAGAAACAATAAATGCTGGAGAAGGTGTGGAGAAAAGGGAACCCTCTTGCACTGTTGGTGGGAATGTAAATTGATACAGCCACTATGGAGAACAGTAAGGAGGTTCCTTAAAAAACTACAAATAGGGGCTTCTCTGGTGGTGCAGTGGTTGAGAGTCTGCCTGCCGATGCAGGGGATGTGGGTTCGTGCCCTGGTCCAGGAGGATCCCACATGCCGTGGAGTGGCTGGGCCCGTGAGCCATGGCCGCTGAGCCTGCGCGTCCGGAGCCTGTGCTCCACAACGGGAGAGGCCACAACAGTGAGAGGCCCGCATACCGAAAAAAAAAAAACTACAAATAGAACTACCATACAACCCAGCAATCCCACTAATGGGCACATACCCAGAGAAGACCGTAATTCAAAAAGACACATGCACCTCAATGTTCACTGCAGCACTATTACCAATAGCCAGGACATGGAAGCAACCTAAGTGTCCATCGACAGATGAATGGATAAAGAAGATGTGGCACATAAATACAATGGAATATTACTCAGCCATAAAAAGAAACGAAATTGAGTTATTTGTAGTGAGTGAAGTTAAGTCATACAGAGTGAAGTTAAGTCAGAAAGAGAAAAACAAATACCGTATGCTAACACATATATATGGAATATAAGGGGGAAAAAAAAAAGGTCATGAAGAACCTAGTGGTAAGACGGGAATAAAGACACAGACCTACTAGAGGATGGACTTGAGGATATGGGGAGGGGGAAGGGTAAGCTGGGACGAAGTGAGAGAGTGGCATGGACATATATACACTACCAAACGTAAGGTAGATAGCTAGTGGGAAGCAGCCGCGTAGCACAGGGAGATCAGCTTGGTGCTTTGTGACCACCTAGAAGGGTGGGATAGGGAGGGTGTGAGGGAGGGAGACGCAAGAGGGAAGAGATATGGGAACATATGTATATGTATAACTGATTCACTTTGTTATAAAGCAGAAACTAACACACCATTGTAAAGCAATTATACTCCAATAAAGATGCTAAAAAAAAAAAAGACGGACACCAACCTCTCAATACCAAAAACTGAAGAGAGCAAATGAATTTATATTCAAACAGAAATAGACCCATAGACATAGAAAACAAACTTATGGTTACCAAAGGGGAAAGGTGGTGGGGATAAATTAGGAGTTTGGAATTAACATATACACACTGCTATAAATAAAACAGATAACTAACAAGGATGTACTGTACAGCACAGGGAACTAGACTCAATATTTTGTAATGGCCTATAAGAGAAAAGAATCTGAAAAAATATATATATATAAGTATGTATAACTGAATCATTGTGCTGTACATCTGAAACTAACACAACATTGTAAATCAACAATACTTCAATAAAAATACATACATACACACATAACTAATTTTTTAAGAAAACTGGACACAGTCTCTCTGGAGACAGTCTCTTTTAAAAAACTGGAGACAGTCTCTCTAATTAATATTTTTTAAAAACTGGAGACAGCAGATTTACAAAAACATTGTAAATCAACAATACTTCAATAAAATTACATACATACATAATTAATTAATTTTTTTAAAAAACTGGAGAAATAATAGGCTTGATGCTCTAAAGTAGAAAACGAAGATGAAACAAAATTTCAGAGTCCTCCAGCTCACTCTCCAAACCATTTTCCACACCGAAAAGAACTGACCCATTCAGAAATAAGAATCACAAAGGAACCAACTCTGGGTTAAAAATATCTTTTTAAAATAAAACTCGTAGCTGCAGGTTAAGCCCCTTTTCTCTGTGTCTCCTTGAAGGTGAACACAAGAACACTCTTTTCTTGGGACTTCCCTGGTGGCGCAGTGGTTAAGAATCCGCCTGTCAATGCAGGGGACACAGGTTCAAGCCCTGGTCCGGGAAGATCCCACATGCTGCGGAGCAACTAAGCCCGTGCGCCACAACTACTGAGCCTGCGCTCTAGAGCCTGTGAGCCACAACTACCGAAGACTGTCCACCTAGAGCCTGTGCTCCACCACAAAGAGAAGCCACCACAATGAGAAGCCCGCGCACCGCAATGAAGAGTAGCCCCGCCCGCCGCAATTAGAGAAGGCCCAAACGCAGCAACGAAGACCCAACGCAGCCAAAAATAGATAAATAAATTTATTTTAAAAAGAAAGAACACTCTTTTCTTTACTCTGACTGCTAATTGTTAAAAGTTTGAAAAACTTAACACAGCCTTTGAACACCAACATTCTTTTTTTTTATTGAAGTATAGTTGATTTACAATATTGTGTTAGTTTCAGGTACACAGCAAAGTAATTCAGGTATATCTTTTCAGATTATTTTCCACTGTAGATTATTACCAGAGATTGAATATAGTTCCCTGTGCTACACAGCAAATTCTTGTTGCTTATCTTGAACACCAATATTCTGAAGTAGGTAACGGACACTGTTCAGGTAATGAACACTGTTTTACCAATGAGAAACCCAAACCACCAAGAAGTTACGTTCTCTGCCCAATGTTGCAAATCAGAGTACCAGACTAATGGATCTCAGTTTCATGGTCTAGCAATTTTAGCCAAAAGATCTAAAAACTCTTTTTCATCATAAAAAATTCTGCCTGAAAATATATATATTTTATATATATATATATATATTTTAAATGGCTACTAAGGCTACCCAGCCTACTCTCTACACCCTTTCATAACATTTTTAATCAAGGGAACAGAGGTGACTGTGAGTTACCAAATGATAGGATGGTAAGCGGTATAGTAAATAAGAAACAAACAGCCTAGTTATCAGGGTAGAAAAAGGATGAACTCCTTACAGGAAGGAGCAAAGAGTGATTTAAGGTTGTTGAAATTCTCACCTTACTAGGTTAAGCCATATGAAATTGCCAATGTTCGGCAATATTTTACCTACAAAATCAGCAATACTATCTAATTCAATCTAATACTTGTTAATGCCCTAAGATTAGTAAACTTTAGTTAAAGCCCTCAATTTTGGAATTTATACATCAGAACGCATTGCCTATTACACATCTTGCCATAGGTTTACGACAAAGTTAGTGCCTGTTTGCAATTTTAAGAAATCTAGCATGAATAAACATCAGACTGACATTTACTTGAGAAATCAAATGTGTGCCTGCCAACAGTACCTGTAGATTACATTTCAATTCAAAAGTACCTAAAATGGGTAGCTACTATATAGGAACAAATCTTACCATGCTCTCTTCTGCAACGTATACTCTCAGCTTAAGCCCCAATTTTATTTTGTATAAGGGGAATTGAGTAGCAGAAACACAAGCAAAGAAGAAAAAAATGCTAGGCTGACTTCAATCAGAATAAAGGGTACATTCTAGGCTCCCCACTTATCATGAATTGGAGCTATTCCAGGATCAGGCAGCTTTGTAGCTCTAGAAGAAAGTAACACTTTAGCCCTCAGGTCTTCCTTGCCTATGAAACAAAGGCACCCAGGGATAACCTGTATTAAAGTCTTGACTGTGTCTTCTTTCAACCAACTGATATTGTAGCAGGCTACAAAGTTTTGAGTAGCCTTGTCTGGTGACCTATTGAACCTAGGTCTAGATAAGAGAAGACTCAAAAGGTCAACAGGCAAAAGTTACAGAGGCCAGCTGACTTATCTCATCTTTCCTGGTCCCCATCCAGCCCACTGCCAAATGATGGGTGATCACAGTGCTGTACTGGGGGCCAAATGAACCTGGAAATAGACTGAGCAGTGCTGCACTAAGGATAGTTGTTTCTTATTGTCCATATAATACAGGTACATGCATTGATTTAACATGTGCTCTTTAAGACAAGTTTGGGTTTCACAATGAAGGTCCCCACTGTGGTCCTTGGCTATGACTGTGGTTGAGGGCCTCCTGGCTGATAAAGAGGAAGAGAAAAGAAAGAGAGAGAAAAAGAACAATGGATGGAGAAAAGAAACCATGTGTAATACTGTTACCCGAAAACTGGACTTGCCTCTTGGTGGGTATTGAGCCAAAAGACAGAACCAAACCAAAGAGCAGAAGGAAGGATTTATTTCTTGCAGCAAGTAAAGAGGACAACAGGGATATTTCCCAAAGTGGTGTCTCCCCAAACAGCAAGATTGGGGCTGGAGCAAAGAGAATTCAGCATAGAATTGCGGAAAGGTTGACAGAGTCCAGGCACTAGTTGACTGAAGTCAGAAGGGTCAGCAAAGGTTGAAATCATCATTCCTTAGGTTCTAGTTGATCTGGTGGTTGAACCCTCAAGAGGGTGCGCATTCTGCAAAACAGCTCAAGAATGTGCTTCAGGCTAATCCTTACCTTTGAAATCGTAAACTGATATATTATGGTTAAGTTATCTCCCTGGCCTGGGAACAGCTGTTTGTTTTTACCTTCTTTTGCTCCCTTAAAATCATTAACTACTGAGACCTATTCTTCTGCAAGGGCAAGCATGGTGGCTGGGCTTAGATCACAAAATGGCTTAGGCCTAAAAGGGCCGGGTTCTCTTCCTCTGGGGACCCCCACCCTATATGCTTACAATACCTCAAAGCATCAACAAATATATTTACTCTATAGGTGATTCATAGTTAAGTGATTCTAGAGAGAAGCAAAAGTTGTCATAAAAATTACTCACTGATCAATTAACCACATAGGTCCCAATCAAATATTCCTTCCACATTACTAGGTTTTGCTTCTCTCACTGCATAAGGGAATGCAACAGTCAACAACTTCAAATACTCAAAAGATAAGGGTTTTCAAAAAGTCAATAATGAGAATAATGTTGGAGAATTGCTCCCATCACACTCAATGCCACTGGCAAATGAGGATCTTGCAGTTAGTTAGCTAGTAAAAATAATATAAAATAACACAACAAGTGTCAAGAATGACTTACACTTAAATTACTAAAGTACACTGAAGCAGACTGCTTTTTGCCCCCTGCCCTCATCCATTCTTCCCTTCTTCCTGGACGTATGGACTAGAGATGATACTTCCCAGCCTTCTTGGCAGTGACACGTGGCCATCTAAGGTCAAGCCAAGCAGATGTGTGCAGAAGTGATGCGTGGGCCAACTTCAACTTAAAGACAAGCTATTCTCCCCGGATTTAGGGCATTTTTCACCTCCCCACCAGCCGGAAAGTACACATGGCAGACTCAACTTTATGCATTCAAGATATCACTGTAGACAAGAGCAAGGGAGGAACAAGATGGAACCTAGTTCTTTTTTTTTTTTTTAACATCTTTATTGGAGTATAATTGCTTTACATGGTGTGTCAGTCTCTTGGAACCTAGTCCTTGAATGACTTCATGGAGCAGAGCTGCCCTATCAGCCTAGACCTGGTACCCTACTTTGAGAGATTAACACACCTCTATCTTATTTTAGAAATGACATATGATGGTTTCTTTGTTACAGTGACTTAATCTTTATTCTACCGCATGGATACACCCTTGCAAAAACTGATAAAGCTTTCTAACGCTTTCGAAAAAAATGGCCCTCTTTAGATCTGTGCTAATTTAAACGTAAAGGCTGTCACAACTTTCTATCATGCATTTTCATCAGAAAAATAATCTCAAGAAAACAACTAATATTTGATTGCATCTTTGTTCTAAGAGTTAACAATTATAATCTAAATGGTGCCATATATGAGATAAAATAAACATTTTCACTTTATTTTTCATGATAAAGTCTGAATCATAAGGGTTTGTGTTCTTTTGCTTTTTGTGTTTTTTTGGTTTTTGTTTTGTTTTGTTTTTTACTACTTACTATGAAACATAAGTGGATTCACTTTGACAACATTCTGGCGTTAATTCTCCTCCCATGAAGGAATTTCTGATACACAGCAAATATTTCTCTTTCTGCTTCTTGCTAATTCAGAAGGAAACAACCAGTGAAAACAAGACATGAATAACAAGTTTCTTAAGTAGGTAAAGTGATTTTCAGCAACTATACTAGAAACAAACATAAAAGTAACTTGGAAATTATATATAAAATAACACCAAAATGTGTTCCTTTACTATATTAATCTAAATTGTTTTTAATATGAAACATTCATCTACGTCAACATGTTATTTTCCTATTGTTTTCAAAATAGGAATAAAGAACCCAAGTCATTATCGCATTCGGTTTTTTTTACAGAATGAGCAAGCTTCTTTAACAAAAATTTCAAGAACGAAAACAGTGAGATTGAGGAGGAACCAATAGACTTTAAAAGTCTTACGAGACGGGGCTTCCCTGGTGGCGCAGGGGTTGAGAGTCCGCCTGCCGATGCAGGGGACACGGGTTCGTGCCCCGGTCCGGGAGGATCCCACATGCCGCGGAGCGGCTGGGCCCGTGAGCCATGGCCACTGGGCCTGCGCGTCCGGAGCCTGTGCTCTGCAACGGGAGAGACCACAGCAGGGAGAGGTCCGCGTACCGCAAAAAAAAAAAGTCTTGCGAGACAGTTGAAATGTGTGAGACAACTGTGGCAACTGGAATACTAACTGTATATTGGTGATATTTAAGTTTGTGGTAAGATTTTGATGATAACAAAATAGTGTTAGGTTGTTCTGGAGTTTTTTGGTGCAACGATGGTATTGTGGTTGTACTTTTAAGAGTTCTTATCTTTTAGAGACACATACTGAAAAACTTACAGATAAAATAATGTCTGTGATTTGCTTTATAACCTGGTAAGTGGGATATGGGAGCACAGACAAAATTATTCATGAGTTGATAACTGTTGAAGCTGAGTGAGGCACACAGGAAGAGTTGATTATACTTTATTTTTGTCTGTGTTCGAAATTTTCCATAATAAAAACTTTTGAAGTATGTTTAAGGGAATAGCATGGTTTTCTATGTCCCTGTCATCCAACCCTTTGGAACTGGTAAGAAAGAGAACAGAAAAAGATGAAAGGAGGAAGAGAAGGGAGAGAGGGGGAAAAAAAGAACCAAGGCAGCCAAATAAAAGTAGAAAAAGGTGGGTGGGCTCTCCTTCCTCCAGGATATTATTACCACACTACCCAGCTCATCACGGAAGCTCTTCCAATGATCCCAATGATCCCCTGAGTCAGCAGAACTTCATGGCAAGGTAATGTGATACCATTTCTTCCCCAACAGACAGGAATATGTGGTTTCTGCGTTATTTTTATGGTTATTTTATGGTTATGTGGTTATTTTTATTTTCCAAAAATAAAACCACAGTCTATGCAACATTTGCCCTTGTTATAACTCCTCTTCTTCCCTCTATTTCCTTTCCTTTCCCCTGTTCAAATTTCATGAAAGCAGAAGTTAGCTTTTCAAGCCTAAAGCACAATAAAAAGAAAATTCTGTACAGGCTAACAAAGTACCAAATAATAGTGGGCAGTCAGGTAAAGTGAGTATAATCAAATTGCTGTCTTTTTATAAAAGAATCATTAGAAAGCTCACCAAAGGTAAGCATCACAACTGAAACTACAGAGCATACTAAAACAAGATGGCAAATTAGACCAGAGAATTATTTACCCTTACTTCTAAGGCTTGTGAGGCTCAGTTGATGAAAAATTTCCAAAACTGAAATGCCAGCTGTTACATACCTGATCTCTAAAAGAATAAAAATACACTGATAAAAATACTAAACATTCTCATACATCACTTGTAACAAATGAAAATTGTAAACTACGTTCAAAAAGTATCATGGGGGCTTCCCTGGTGGCACAGTGGTTAAGAATCCGCCTGCCAATGCAGGGGACATGGATTTGAGCTCTGGTCTAGGAAGATCCCACATGCCACGGAGCAGCTAAGCCCGTGCACCACAACTACTGAACCTGAGCTCTAAAGCCTGCAGGCCACAGCTACTGAGCCCGTGCACCACAAGTACTGAAGCCTGCATGCCTAGAGCCCATGCTCCGCAGCAAGAGAAAACACCACAATGAGAAGCCCGCGCACCGCAACAAAGAGTAGCCCCTGCTCACCACAACTAGAGAAAGCCCACACGCAGCAACGAGGACCCAACATAGCAAAAAATAAATAAAATAAAATAAAAATTTACTTTTAACAAGTATGAATATAAGCCATGATCTAATTACTGTGGAAGATGTCCAGTGACCTTTTTTTATGGGATTATAATTAGCACACAATATTATATTAGTTTCAGGTGTACAACACAGTGATCCAATATTTTTATACATTATGAAATGATTACCATAAAAGTCTAGTTACTATCTGTCAGCAAAGTTATTACAGTATTACTAACTATATTCCTTATACTGTATGTTACTTCCCCATGTCTTATTTGCTTTACAGCTAGAAGACTGTACCTCTTAATCCTCTTCACCTATTTTATCCATCCTCCTACCCACCTCCCCTCTGGCAACCACCAGTTTGTTCTCTGTACCTATGAGTCTATTTCTGTTTTGTTTTTGTTTGTCTATTTGTTTTGTTGTGTAGATTCCACACATAAGTTACATCATACAGTATTTGATTTTCCCTGTCTGATTCATTTCACTTATTTTTCTCTGTCTGACTTACTTCATAGTACCCTCCAGGTCCATCCCTGTTGCTGCAAATGGCAAGAGTTCATTCCTTTTTATGGCCAAGTAGTATTCCATTGCACATATATACCATGCCTTCTTTATCCACTCACCTATCAAAGAACACTTAAGTTGCTTGCATATCTTGGCTATTGTAAATAATGCTGCAATGAACACTGAGGGGTATATATCTTTTCGAGTTAGTGTTTTCATTCTCTTCAGATAAATATCCATAAGTGGAACTGCTGGATCATATGGTAGTTCTATTTTTAATTTTTTGAGGAACCTCCATATAGTTTTCTATACTGCACCAATTTACATTTCCACCAACAGGGCACAAGGGCTCCCTTTCCTCCACATCCTTGACAACATTTGTTGTTTCTTGTCTTTTTGGTAATAGCCAATCTAACAGGTGTGAGGTGATACCTCATTGTATACAATTTGATTTGCATTTCCCTGGCGATTAGTGGTATCAAGCATCTTTTCCTATGTCTGTTTTATGTCTTCTTTGGAAAAATGTTTATTCAGATCCTCCGCCCATATTTTAATCAGGCTGTTTGTTTTTTGATATTGAGTTGTAGGAGTTCTTTGGATATTAACCCCTTATCAAATATATCATTTGCAAATATCTTCTCCCATTCAGTGGGTTGTCTTTTTGTTTTGTTGGTTGTTTCTTTTGCTGTGCAAAGGCTTAGTTTGATGTAGTTCCATTTGTTTATTTTTGCTTTTGTTGCCCTAGCAACATATCCAAAAAGATATTACTAAGACTGATGTCAAAGAGATTACTGCCTATATGTTCTAGGAGTTTTACCGTTTCAGGTTTTACATTCAAGTCTTTAATCCATTTTGAGTTTATTTTTGAATATGGTATAAGAAAAGTAATCTAAATAAATCTGCTGCATTTCTATATACTAATAACAAACCATCAGAAAGAGAAATGAAGCAAACAATCCCATTTACAACTGGAATAAATTTAACCAATGAGATGAAAGACCTATACTCTGAAAACTATAAGACATTGAGGAAAGAAAATGAAGACAACACAAATAAATGGAAAGATATACCATGCTCATGGATTGGAAGAATCAATACCATTTAGATGTCCATACTACCCAAAGCAATCTAGAGATTCAATGTAATCCCTATCAAAATACCAATGGCATTTTTCACAGAACTAAAACAAATAATCCTAAAATTTGTATGGAACCACAAATGACCCCAAATAGCCAAAACAATTTTAAGAGAGAATAACAAAGCTGGAGGCATAACACTCTCTGATTTCAAACTATACTACAAACTTATGGTAATCAAAACTGTATGGCACTGGAATCAGTGGAACAGGATAGAGAGTCCCCAGATAAACCTATGCTCATACAGTCAATTAAGCTACAACAAAAGAGGCAAGAATATACAATGGGGGAAAAGACAGTCTCTTCAATAAATGGTGTCGGGAAAACTGGACAGCTACACGCCAAAGAATGGAACTGGGCCTTTTTCATATACCCTATCCCTAATGGAGTAAACTGACAATGTACTTCCCTGTTCTTTGCTCTACCCATCATCATCATTATCTGGACCATCTATGATAAGTAATGCTGCTCTTTTTTAAAACAGATGCAAATTCACTGACACTCCTCCCCTTGAATCTGAGTGGGATTTTGATTCCTTCAACTAATATAGTACAGCAGAAGGGATACTATGTAATCTCTGAGGCTAAGCCCGAAAAGGCCAAGTACCTCCTCCCTTGTTCTTTTGGACTTCTCATTCTTGGAACACTCCTTCTTGGAACCTAGCCACCATACTGAGAGAAGCTCCTGCCAAATGCAGAAGCCACATATAAGTGTTCTAGTGCAGAATTCCTGCTGAGTCCAGCCTTCAAATCATCCCAGCCCAGGAGACAGATATATGACTGAGAAAAACTCTCAGATGATTCCAGCCCTTAATTGTCCAAGTTGCTCCCAGGTAGCAAGTTTTCCAAGAGCCCAGATATTGTGGAATAGATATTCCCACTGTGCCCTGTCCAATTCTTAGCCTACAGAATCCACGAGTGTGATAAAATGGTTGTTGTTGTGTGCCTGTAAGTTTAAGGTAGTTTGTCACACAACAGTAGATAACTGGGACATATAATTAATATACTACACCATTCTTGACCACCTCATTCTCATTTCATTCATCTCTAATCCCTGTCAACTCTCTTCCTTCCCTTAAATGTTTCTTATTCATTTCTTCACTCATCCATCTTTTCACCATGTTCAGTTCATGAACCAATCTGTTCACAGGAGTAGTTTCAGACATTCATATATAATCATTCATTCTGGCATTTATTGCATAGCCATGATGTATGAGGAACTACGCATGAGGTGTTGAGGTGGTTACAAAAATGAGAAAGGCATGATTATTACTCTAGAGTGGCATAGGGAAAAGTGACTTAAAAACAAAGAGCTACAATACAAGCTGTTGAGGGCTATAAAAGTGATATGTACAAAGTGTTCTGGAACACTAATAGCCCCTAAAAATCACTAACATGTAATCACTAAAGAGATAACAATTACCCCTCTTCGAAGTATGGTGGACCACTTCAATGTGGATATGACATATGAAGAGAATTTTGACAGATGGCTAGAGATACACCAACACATAAATAAAAATAGATGTTAATATTCTGGTCTATATAATCACTTCCATGTATAATATATATGAAAATTTTCTTTCTTAAAAGTTGCTTGATTTTAATCTGAATCATAAAAAGGAAATAAAAGTTTTTAAATGGCATGTGTTCACTCTGTCATTCTCAGAATTTTTTTTATTGGAGTATAGTTGCTTTACAATATTGTGTTACTTTATACTGTATAATAAAGTGAATCAGCTATACATACACATATATCCCCTCTTTTTTGGATTTCCTTCTTATTTAGGTCACCACAGAGCATGGAGTAGAGTTCCCTGTGCTATATAGTAGGTTCTCATTAGTTATCTATTTTATACATAGTATCAATAGTGTATATATGTCAATCCCAATCTCCCAATTCATCCCACTCCCCTTTCCCCATTGGTATCCATACGTTTGTTCTCTACGTCCGTGTCTCTATTTCTGCTTTGTAAATAAGATCATCTATACCATTTCTTTCAGATTCCACATATATGCGTTAATATATGATATTTGTTTTTCTCTTTCTGACTTACTTCACTCTGTATGGCAGTCTCTAGGTCCATGCATGTCTCTACAAATGACCCAATTACATTCCTTTTAATAGCTGAGTAATATTTCATTGTATATATGTACCACATCTGTATCTATTCCTCTGTTAATGGACATTTAGGTTGCTTCCATGTCCTGCCTATTCTAAATAGTGCTGCATGAACATTGGGGTGCATGTGTCTTTTTGAATCATGGTTTTCTCAGGGTATATGCCCAGTGGTGGGATTGCTGGGTCATACGGTATTTCTGTTTTTAGTTTTTTAAGGGCTCTCCATACTGTTCTCTTCAGTGGCTGCATCAATTTACATTCCCACCAACAATGCATGAGGGTTCCCTTTTCTCCACACCCTCTCCAGTATTTACTGTTTGTAGATTTTTTCATGATGGCCATTCTGACCGGTGTGAGGTGATACCTCATTGTAGTTTTGATTTGCACTTCTCTAATAATTAGTGATGTTGAGCATCTTTGCAATTCAAGCTGTTGACAAATGTGTTTGTTGGCCATCTGTATGTTCAGAAGTTTTATACTGGCTCTCCACTATGAGTTTTAATTTTGCATATTTTGTTAGTGTAGAAAAGAAGCTAAACAGAAAAGCAGTAGCCTTAGTTACAGAAGAATGACTCTTTTAACTATATATATTCTTCACTTTACATACGAAATGCATTCCAAGTACATGGCTGAAATTAAAATAAATTTTAACTAGAATAATGTGCCAATATGGATTCAATTATAGAATTAAAAATACATTTGCATGGGGAAAAACGTTTATTCGATACACATGGTACAAATCTTTGGAAAGAAACAAGGCCATTCTAGGTGTTAAAGAATTGAGAAATGGTTTCATGAAACTTCCAGAATTTGTCAACAGCTTGAATTCAAATCTAGTATTTTTTTATTCTTTTTTTTTTAACATCTTTATTGGGGTATAATTGCTTTACAATGGTGTGTTAGTTTCTGCTTTATAACAAAGTGAATCAGTTATACGTATACATATGTTCCCATATCTCTTCCCTCATGCATCTTCCTCCCTCCCACCCTCCCTATCCCACCCCTCCAGGTGGTCACAAAGCACGGAGCTGATATCCCTGTGCTATGCGGCTGCTTCCCACTAGCTATCTACCTTACATTTGGTAGTGAACTTTCATTTCACCATCATCCTATTACTTTCAACTACCTTCTCCAAAACAAATGTTTCCCACACATAAGCATTCCCTAACCATACAAAGATTTTGACTCTAGACAGTTCTCCTTTGGGGGTGATATCCAAGCATAAAATCTTTTTTTTAATTTATTTATTCTTTTTTGGCTGCGTTGGGTCTTTGTTGCTGTGCACGAGCTTTCTCTAGTCGCAGAGAGCGGGGGCTACTCTTTGCTGCGGTCCGCAGGCTTCTCATTGCAGTGGCTTATCTTGTTGCAGAACACAGGCTCTAGGCGCGCGGGCTTCAGTAGTTTTGGCACGCAGACTCAATAGTTGTGGCTCGCAGGCTCTAGAGCGCAGGCTCAGTAGTTGTGGCGCACGGGCTTAGTTGCCCCGCGGCACGTGGGATCTTCCCAGACCAGGGCTCGAACCCGTGTCCCCTGCATTGGCAGGCAGATTCTTAACCACTGCGCCACCAGAGAAGTCCCCCAAGCATTAAATCTTAATATCATGTTTTGCCAACAGATGATTGCATATTTCAGTGTGTCTGAAAATTCCATTTGAAAAATTATATTCTATAAAATAGATGTCCAATTTTTTCCAGTGCTGTGTGAAATTGTAAAAAATCAACTTTACGTAAATAAGAATACTGATATTTGGATAGCCACACAGAATAAATTAGTTAATATCTATGTGTGTGTATACATGTTATACAGATATATAAATATCCATTCTGTTCCACAGCAATTTCTCAAAAGCATATTTCCAAGTATTTTTCCCCCTCTGAATACACTGTCTTAACACAAACCAAGCAAAAGAAAGTATAATATTTGGCATGATCTAGCAACTGGTACACTGCCTGAAACACAATACGTATGCAACAAGTATTAGATGGCTTAATGATTTCCGTTTATTTAAGCCTCAATGGTATTTACTTCAGCAACCAAACCTCAAAGGTAACGGAAGCATCTACTTCAGCCCTCTCACCATATTTAGTTTCTCTTATTGTCACTGGACAGACTTGCAGGAAAATTCTTTTTCAAAAGTACATCCATCTGCATTTCAAATCAGCATGGTCTTTGTCTTTGAACCATAAATCAACAAAAAACTAACAGGATCTTTTTCTCCTCTGAAATGTTCCTGAGGGTTAATTCTGCCCTATGCACGAGGTTCTTTTTTCTGACGGGGCTGGCAGCTCAGAGTTTACTCAACCCAGAGTCCCACACATCTCTGATGTTGAGAACTGACGGTGTTTCCTCCAAGCTCTCTTGTGCTATCTCTTCAATGTGACAGGTCTTTGTCCGCCACTATTCCGAATCTCTTGTTAACATGTAAAAGTGAGCCTCATGGTATAGAAGAACCTTCTCTGCCCTTAACTGACAATGCAACGGAAAGCAAAACTCACAAACTCTGAGACCCTATGATGTCATCTCTAAGATTAATGCACTGAAGCTGATGAGCTCTAACATAGTCTTTAGCCCTAAAATTCTATGTAGCTCAACATTTTAGAAACCCACCTGTTCCCTATATTACTATAGTATTAAACACAGAAAATTCAACCATCTAGAAGGCAGGCCTATACCTTTGACATGTTAACTCTCAAAATTTTAATATGTTCCCTGACAGAGCTGCAAATGACATAAACAATGGTTCTTTAAACATTATACTAAAGATTCCTTTCCCTATGTCACCCTCCGTTACCTTATTTCACCGACTGCTTACGTTAGAACTTCTGGCTAAGCAGCATGATTTAGTAGAAGGAACCTGAACTTTTTTCTTTTTAATTGAAGTATAGTTGATTTACAATGTTGTGTTAGTTTCATGTGTAGAAGAAAGTGATTCAGTTATACATATACAGATTCTTTTCCATTATAGGTTATTACAAGATATTGAATATAGTTCCCTGTACTATACAGTAGGATCTTGTTGCTTATCTATTTTATACATAGTAGTTTGTATCTGCTAATCCCAAACTCCTAATTTATCCCTCCCCCACCCACTTTCCCCTTTGGTAACCATAAGCTTGTCTTCTATGTCTGTGAGTCTCTTTTTGTTTTATAAATAAGATCACTTGTATCATATTTTAGATTCCACATATAAGTCATATCATATGATATTTGTCTTTCTCTGTCTGATTTATTTCACTTAGTATGATAATCTCTAGGTCCATCATGTTGCTTCAAATAACATTATTTCATTCTTTTTTATAGCTGAGTAATATTCCATTGTATATATGTACCACATCTTCTTTATCCATTCATCTGTCCATGGACATTTAGGGTGCTTCCATGTCTTGGCTATTGTGAATAGTGCTGCTATGAACATTGGGGTGCATGTATCTTTTCAAATTACGGTTTTCTCCGGATACATGCCCAGGAGTGGGATTGCTGCATCATATGGTAACTCTATTTTTAGTTTTTCAAGAAACCTCCATGCCGTTTTCCATAGTGGCTTCACCAATTTACATTCCCACCAATAGTGTAGGAGGGTTCCCTTTTCTCCACACCCTCTCCAGCACTTATCGTTTGTGGACTTTTTAATGATGGCCATTATGAACAGTGTGAGGTAATATCTCATTGTAGTTTTGATCTGCATTTCCCTGATAATTAGTGATATTGAGCATCTTTTCATGTGCCTATGCGCCATCTGAATGTCTTCTCTGGAGAAATGTCTAGGTCTTCTGCCCATATTTTGATTGGGTTGTTTGGTTTTTGTTACTGAATTGTATAAGCTGTTTGTATATTTTGGAAATTAAACCCTTGTTGGTCACATTGTTTCCAAATATTTTCTCCCAGTCCATAGGCTGTCTTTTCATTTTGTTTAGTTTCTTTTGCTGTGCAAAAGCTTATAAGTTTGATTAGGTCCCATTTGTTTATTTTTGCTTTTATTTCTATTGCCTTGGGAGAATAACCTAAGAAAACATTTCTACGATTTATGTCAGAGAATGTTTTGCCTACAGGAACCTGAACTTTTGAGTCTGACCGACCTGGCTCTAAATCTTAACTCTGCCATTTATTAGCTGTATAACTTCATGCAAGTTACTTAACTCCTCTGAGACTATTTCCTTACCTATAAAATGAGGATAATGATACCAACCTTAAAGGAGTATCATGAGGTGTAAATCAGAAAAATGCATGTAAAGTTTCTTAAAAACAGCAAACAGGAAAGCACAGTCAGTTGGTTTTGCCATACCTTTGTTCTGAACTGATACACATCTACACATTCAACTGTTAACTGAGCATCTGCTAAATGCCAGATATGTTATCAGGTTCTGGGACACAAAATAAAGCATAAGACACATCCAGTAAGGTGTCCACAGCCTAGGAGAAAGGACATATATGACAGAAGCCAATGATGTCATTAATCACGTGATAAGTGCTACACCACAGATGGATACAAGCTTCGGCTCTGCCCAGAGGTAGGAGGTGGAAAGATAATCAGATAAGATGATGTCTGAGCGGGGTAAAGGCTGAGTTAGTTGTCACCCAAGGAAGATAGTGGAGCAGGGGCTCAGCCTCATGAAATGCAAGGTGAGTCTGAAGAAAAACAAACAGTAAAAACAGCTTCTATTCATTTAAATATATTCTATTTCAGTAATCCTTCCTCTCCCCCATTCCCATCCAAATACGCACACATACTCTCAAAGGAGAGAATGCTATTTCCACTATCAAAAAGAAATCGAAATCCAAAATGATTCCTTTCCAGCCTTGTGTTTGTTTGTTCATTCATTTTTCAACCAAATAAGGTTTGTTTAAAATCTACTGTATACCAAGCGCTGTGACAGAGATACAACAGTGCAAGGGAAAACACAGGCCCTGCCTTTTTGGAGCTTACACTCCAGTGGGCTTTCTCTCTAATGCCTTAAAGAGCCCTCCCCTGAAACATCCTTCTCAAATGCCACACAGAGGACAGGGGTGTACCCAGGTTATTCATATTCAGGTTATTTGATTACAGAAAATGAGAGCTGGGCACTCCAATAATTAGAAATCACTAGGTCCAAACCTCTCTACTGATAATATAAATATCAGAGTCCAAAAAAGCTGAGTTGACAAATACTACCTCTCTCTCTTTGTTCATTAATACTGTTATCAGTATCTTAATTTTTAAAAACTACTCACCATAGCAATTTTTTAAGAACTCTAGGCTAAAATTATGGTTTGTTTTTTTTCTCAATGTCATTCAGAAGGTAAGGTTTCACACACACAAACACACAATCACACAGTCCTTTAACTTTTAAAACTGCACCCCCAGGCTTCCCTGGTGGCGCAGCAGTTGAGAAGAATTCGCCTGCTAACACAGCGGATATGGGTTCGAGCCCTGGCCCAGGAAGATCCCACATGCTGCGGAGCAACTAAGCCCGTGCACCACAACTACTGAGCCTGCAAGTCACAACTACTGAGCCTGTGTGCCTAGAGCCCATGCTCCGCAACAAGAGAAGCCACCGCAATGAGAAGCCCGCACACCGCAACGAAGAGTAGCCCCTGCTGGCTGCAACTAGAGAAAGCCCGCACACAGCAATGAAGACCCAACGTAGCCAAAAATAAGTAAATAAATTTATTTAAAAAAAAAAAAAAACCTGCACCCCCACTCAGTATTTCATTTCATTAAATGAGTTCGTACACATAAAGCACTCAGAAGAGTACGTGGCACTTAAGAGTCATGTGTTTCCTCCTAGTGTTATCATTTTAACTTATTTTTTGTAGTGTTACTACTAATCACTATGAAATTAAAATGTGCAAGAGTCTCGCAGCAAGTACCACTTTATGAATAAATAAATAAAAGCAGAGAGAATGTCACCAATATAACAACAGCAACAATAATAATACCTTTGAGACTAGAAATCTAGTGTCCTTACTCCCAGACTTCTATAGTAAAAGTCTGGCTACATTAGATAGCTGACAAGCTACATTAAAATTTTTATTTTTATTGATTTATAATTTATACCTTGTGTACATCCAGTGAGAAACTGAGACACGTTACAATAAAAATACATGAACAATAGCAGCACTATTTATCATAGCTAAGACACGGAAACAACCTAAATGTCCATCAACAGATGAATGGATGAAGAAGATGTGGTACATATATACAATGGAACAGTACTCAGCCATTAGAAAAAGAATGAAATAATGCCATTTGCGGCAACATGTATGGACCTAGAGATTATCATACTAAGTGAAGTAAGTCAGAAAAAGAAAGACAAATACCATATGAGATCACTTATATGTGGAATCTAAAATATGACACAAATGAACTTATCCATGAAACAGAAACAGACTCACAGACATAGAGAACAGACTTGTGGTTGTCAAGGCAGAGGGGAGTGGGGGAGATGGATTGGGAGTTTGGGATTAGGAGATGCAAACTATTTCATATAGAATGGATAAACAACAAAGTTCTACTGTACAGCACAGGGAACTATATCCAATATCCTATAATAAAACGTAATGGAAAAGAATATGAAAAAGAATATATATATATAACTGAATCACTCTGCCGTACAGCAGAAATTAACACAACATTGTAAATCAACTACACTTCAATAAATTTTTTAAAAATACATGAACAAAATTTAACCAAGGATGTGTGAGGCTTATGCACTGAAAACCAAAAAATGTTGAAAGAAATTAAAGAAGACCTAAATAAAGGGAAAGTCATCCATGTTCATGGATTGAAATTCCTAATATTGCTAAAATGAAAAACTTTCCAAATGGCTCTATAGATTCAATGCAACTCTATCAAAATTCCAACTGCCATTTTTTTTTCTTTTTTTGTACAAATGGACAAGCTGATCCTAAAACTCATACAATAATGCTGAATAGCCAAGTTAATCTTGGGGAAAAAAAAAAAAGTTGGAGGACTCACATTCCCAATTTCAAAACTTACTACAATATTACAGTAATCCAAACAGTGTGGTATTACATAAAGATAGATACACAGATCAACGACATAGAATTGGGAGTCCAGAAGGAAGCTCATATATCTATGGTCAACTGATTTTTGATGAGCATGCCAAGACCATTCCATGAGGAAAGAGTAGTCTTTTCGATAAATGGTGCTGGGACAACTGAATATGAATGAATTTAGACGCCTACTTCACACCACAAACAAAAATGATTTCTAAATGGATCAAAGACTTAATGTAAGAACTCAAATCAAAAAACTCTCAGAAGGAAACGTAGCTGTAAATTTTCATAATTTTAGATTAGATAATCGTTTCTTAAACATGACACCAAGAGCACAAGCAACAAAAGAAAAATAGATAAATTGGACTTCAACTTAAAAACTTCTGTATGTCTAAGGACACTACCAAGGAAGTGAAAAGACAGCCCACAGAATGGGAGAAAATATTTGCAAATGATATACTCAATAAAAGTCTAGTATCCAGAATATATAAAGAACACTTACAACTGAACAACAACAAAATTTTAACAGGTAATCGACTTAAATAGGCATTTCTCCAAAGATGTACAAAAAGCTAATAAACATATGAAAAGATGCTCAGCATCACTAGTTATTAGAAAAATATAAATCAAAAGCACAATGAGGGGGCTTTCCTGGTGGTGCAGTGGTTGGGAGTCCACCTGCCGATGCAGGGGACACGGGTTTGTGCCCTGGTCCGGGAGGATCCCGCGTGCCGCGGAGCGGCTGGGCCCGTTGGCCATGGCTGCTGGGCTTGTGTGTCCGGAGCCTGTGCTCCACAGTGGGAGAGGCCACAACGGTGAGAGGCCCACGTACGGGAAAAAAAAAAAAAAAAGCACAATGAGATCCTGCTACACACACACTAGGCTATAATCAAAAAAAGGAAAATAAGGATTGACAAGAATATGGAAAGACGGGAACCCTCAAATACTACTAGTGTAAAGTGGTGCAGCCACTGTGAAAAACATTTCAGCAGTTCCTCAAAAGTTAAACACAGAGTTAAGCTATGACCCAGCATTTCCACTCTTAAGTATATACCCAAGAGAACTGAAAACATATATTCACACAAAAGCTTGTATACTAATGCTCATGGTGGTATTAGTCATAAGAGCCAAAAAGTGGAAATGATCCAAATGCTCATACACTGATGAATGGTGATAGATATATATAGATATATTTATTTATTTATTCTCTCTCTCTTTATATATATATATATATATATATCCATACAATGCAATGTTATTCCACCATAAAAAAGAATGAACTACTGATACACAGTACAACATGACTGAACTTTGAAAACATTATACTAAGGAAAAGAAGCCAGGCACAAAAGGCCACAGGTTGCATTGATTCCATGTATATGAAAAGTCCAGAATAGGCAAATCAATAGAGGAAAAAAAGGAGATTACTGTTTGGATGGGATGAAGGAAGAATGTGGGGGGCAGGGGAGAGAGTATAGGGTTCTTTTTTTTTTAATTATTTTTTTAATTTATTTTTTGCGGTATGTGGGCCTCTCACTGTTGTGGCCTCTCCCGTTGCGGAGCACAGGCTCCGGACGCGCAGGCTCAACGGCCATGGCTCACGGGCCCAGCCGCTCCGCGGCATGTGGGATCCTCCTGGACTGGGGCACGAACCCGTGTCCCCTGCCTCGGCAGGCAGACTCTCAACCACTGCACCACCAGAGAAGCCCTAGGGTTCTTTTTTGAGTGATATAAATCTTCTGGAATTAGATAGTGGTGGTGGTTATACAACATTGTAAATATACTGATACTAAAACCCACAGTATTGTGCTCTTTAAAATGGTTCAAATGGTGGTTTTTATGTGACCTGAATTTATTCTTAATAAAAGAAATTTAAGAGAAAACACAGGCACAACATGTAAACAATATACAGATGAGAATTAAAGGTAAAAGGAGAAATTAGAAACCAAAAGGAAGGAATAAAACAGAGTGGAACCAAAGCTTATGTGGAGGTTGGTTCTCACATCAGCATGTACAGCAGAAACTGAATATAATCAAAATTAGCCTTGAACATTCCACAGAAGACATGGCCATACTATCTCTGGATAAGTCCAACACAGTATCAGCAAAAATGTCCACTAGCACTGGAAGTTATATTAGTTAGCTTTTGATGAGAATGACCATCACCAAAAAACCCCACTCCATAACTACTAGCATAAAAACAATAAAAATGTATTATTGCTCCTGATTCTGTTGTGTGGGCAATTCGGGCCTGCATGTCTAGGACGGCCTCACTCACATTTCAAGCACTTGCAGGCTATCAGCCAGGACACCTCACTTCCCTTCCATGTGGTCTCTTCAACAGGACAACCTGGATTTATACATGTAGTTCTCAAGGTTCCAAGAGCAGTAAGAGAGACCAAGCCCCAATACACAACACATTTCACGTCTCTGAATGATTTACCTTTGCTATTATCTCAATGGCCAAAGCAAGTCACATGGCCAAGCCCAGATTCAGAATTGGAGGTGATTCTTCAAGGTGGAGTACGTACGGGGAAAGGAGTTATGGAGGACTTTTTGCAAACAATCTAACAATCTAGCAGAGAGAAAAACAGATTTTTGGTTATTTGATTTAGTATCAAATAAAGTATCAATAGTTGGTTTGGACTCAAGGGACAGTTTGTGTGAAAAACTTATCTTTAACCACTAAAATCACACTTGGCACTATGAGATGCTCATGGAAAAACCTTGGCAGACTAAGACAAGGGAGAGGGAGGTTCCTGCATCTCCCAGTGCACACACCCTCTGGGGCATATGCTCCCAGAGTAAAATGGTAAATAGAAGCATGGACACTCTTTAAATTGTTGTTTCTCTAAAAACAGAGCTACCATATGATTCAGCAATTCCATTCCTGGGCATATATGTGGAGAAATTGTAATTCGAAAAGACACATGCACCCCAATGCTCACTGCAGCACTATTTACAATAGCCAAGACACAGAAGCAACCTAAATGTCCATCAACAGAGGACTGGATAAAGAAGATGTGGTACAGGGGCTTCCCTGGGGTGCAGTGATTAAGAATCCATGTGCCAATTCAGGGGACACGGGTTTGAGCCCTGGTCTGGGAAGATCCCACATGCCGCAGAGCAACTGAGCCCGTGCACTGCAACTACTGAGCCTGCGCTCTAGAGCCTGTGAGCCACAACTTCTGAGCCCACGTGTCACAACTACTGAAGCCCACGCGCCTAGGGCCCGTGCTCCACAACAAGAGATGCCACCGCAATAAGACCACGCACCGCAAAGAAGAGTAGCCCCCGCTCGCCACAACTAGAGAAAGCCCGCACGCAGCAACAAAGACCCAATGCAGCCAAAAATAAATTAATTAAATGAATAAATCTATTTAAAAAAACAGAAGACGTAGTATATATATACATTGGAATAATACTCAGCCATTAAAAAAAGATTGCTGAACTGTTCCTTTTTCAGAAACATAGATACCATCCAAATTTTTTCTGATATTCTTGTTTTTAACTGTTGTGGCTTGCTGAATCAAAGCAGCTGAATTTGACACAAGTTCAATGTCGTTTCCTTCAATAACCAACTCATCTTTCTGGGCTTGAGATACTGAGTAAGCAATGCCGGGCCTCATCCAAACCCCGCAGATGTATTTTTCACCCAAAAAATTTTGGATTTCAACAAGAGAAACATTCTCCTGAATAACAGCATTGATGGGGAAGTGAGGAAGCACAGACCTCATCCAGTAACAGAAGCCCAGGATAACACCGTTGATCATGTTCTGTACGTGATTACACATCGTGCGAACAGTCGCCAGTTCCATTCTATTTCCCCACCATTTGTCAACCTGGAGCCTCTTCTTTTTCTTTCCAAGGAGACTGAGTTCTACACTAATGTGATTGAAGTCCCTCCACAGGGTGCCTCTAGGGCCCTTCACAATAACTGTGCATCCCTTCAAAGTAATGACATTTCATGGAATGTCAAGTCTGATGGCTGAGAATGGTCTTCATTCTCACAGTAGATGCGGCAGAGTGTTAAACACGATCTTAAGTTCATTTTCAACAAAAGTTGAATGAAATTCAGTTTAAGACTTACTCTCCAACATGTGACAGAAATGTAAATATTACATTAATGATAAAATAATCAATATATTTGTTGTAAAAGTGTTTGAAGGCTAATAGGTACCACCTTTCTGACAGGCCAAGTATTTTCAGATATACCCTCCTGCAAGACCTAATGTAACAAAAAACAGCAACAGTTCCAAAGATCTACAGCTTCACATTAGAAACATTTAAATTTTGAGATTCTGACTTCATCTGATTTACGTCTTGCTTCTTGACTTCATGATAGTTCTGCTAACTTTGAATTAACAGTCCTCAGACTGCTATATATAAGAATTACTAAGACCCTAGCAGATGTCCTTTTCAGTATTATTTCCACCAAATCAGAAAGCTGTAAAAGGCAGAGTGGCGACAGATGTGGCTCTCAATTCACAATATGAATTGGATGAGTAGACACCAATAATTTAAACGAGTGAAATAGCAAAGCAGATTCAAAGCAAGTGGACAAAAAATCTTCCAAGGCTGTAAAGACACTCTAAGACAGGGTACTGCGTTTCTTCACACCGCCATCCTCACCCACCACACACAAAGCACAGACCCCAGGAAGGCTGATGAAAACAGTTGCTTCAATACCACCAAATGTACACTTAAACTTAAACAAAATACATTTAAAATTACCATTTATTAAATCTAGTTGCTTTACATTATACTTTCCAATTGAAGTAACAGTGGCTTAAAAAGCATAAAGGGCAAAACTTCTACCTCTCAGCTGGAATTCCAGAACACGTGCCTGATCTAGGATCTACTGAATTGATCAAAACATCAAGTCATACTGGTATAGGAACCTGGATGAGGAAGTGGCACGTTCATTCACATTCCCTTCTTAGCTCTGCCCAGGACCTGCCAAACTTGCTACCCATGTCAAAATCTAAGAAACTGAATTTATCAGCTTTTCTACCATTTTAAGAAAAACTGAACACCACCAACAGAGACAGAGTAGTTCCAAAGAGGTCTCTCCTCTACAACAGAAGTTGAATGAGCCCAATACAGAGGCATTCAGTCTGCCCAGTGTCACAACAGAACTCATATTCTTCCCTACCCTGGAGATGGCTGAAACTGTTCCAGTGGTAAATATACGTCTTCATTCCAAAATGAGAAATAAAACACAGCACCCAAGTACACACTGACTAAGTTTATTCTAAATTCTCAATCCCATCCTCTCTTGCCATTTCAAACATTTCTGGCCTACAGTTTCCCCCTCTTCGGTGCACCTGTTCCTTCTCTACTAGATCATCCCCTTTGGTACAGCAGCATCACTTACGTTCCCAAACATAAATCTTTGCCATGACCCACGTTCACCTCCAGCTGCCATATCACTTCTGAGTCCCTTTACAGCAAAAGCTCTTGAAAGACAGGATTAGGGTTGCTGTCCCTGCTTCTCAATTCATGTGCTTTCCTCAAACTGCTCCAGTTGGGCTTCTGTCTCCATCATTCTACTAAGACTGCATTTGTCAAAGTCACCAAGAACAGCCTTGTTGCCAGACCCAATGGTCACTTCCCAGTTCTTGTCTCTCTCAACAGTGTTAAACACAGCTGACCATTCTCTCCTTGAAATGCTTAGATTCTCTTGGTTCTCTGGGACACCAGAGTTTCCCGGATTCTTCTCCAATCTTAGAGTCTGCACCTTCTCGGTCTCCTTTGCTGGCTTCTATTTTCCTGCTTTACTTCTAAACACCGGTGCACACCAGGGCTCTATCCTGGGCTTGCTTTGCTTCTTCATCTATACCTCCTCCTCAGGGGCTGCCTCATCCAGCTGGATGGCTTGAAATACCATCTATAGGTTGATAACCCTGAAAGCTACATCTTTAGCCCTGTCCCCAAGAACCTCAGATTTATATATTCAACTGCAAACCTGACATCTTTGACTATCTAACAAGTATCTCAAACATAACATGGCTAAAACAGAGTGCTAGATAGTCCTCTAAAATTTGTTCTTTACCTAGTCTTTACTATCTGAGTAAATGGCCTCACCAGCTGCCCAGCTGCCCAGCCAAAAATCTAAGAGTTATCTTTGATTCATTCCTCTCTCTCATACCTCAATTCTAATCTATCAGCATGGTCTTCAGACTGTACCTCCAAAATATTCTAAACTTGAATATTCAAGTCTCTACTTCGCTTTTCTCCCATTAATGCAGTAGATTGATTGCACTAATGGCCCTGATTTTTCATGCCTCTCTGCATTTTTTCACACCTCTCTGTATCCTTGCTCTTTGACAATGCCCTCCTATACTAACTGTGGATGTACTCTTGCAACTTGCCTTGACCAATGGGACAGTAGCAAATTTGACACAAGCTAAGGATTAAAAAGCTGATTACTCATTTCTACTTCCTTTTTGCTTCTTTGTGGTCACCATGAGACTATGACTGGGCCAGCCTGAGAATAAGCCCAGGCTAGCCTACTAGAGGGATGTAACATAAACACACAGAGGAGAGCAAAGTTGTCCCAGTTGTCTCAGCCGAGGCCATCCTAGATGGCTGACAGCCAGCTGGCCCTGCCAAACACATCAGGAAAACCAGGCAATATGGCAGAGCTACCTACCTGACCGACAGCTGATCATAGACAGGGGGAGGCTCAGTCAAGATCAGCTGAGCCTGGCCCAGAACGGCAGAACTACCCAACCATACCACTGACTCAAGCAAAAATAAATCCTTATTCCTCTATGCCACTAAGTTTATGGGGATGTTTGTTGCATGGCATTACTGTGGCAATAACTGATACAGCCACCATCATCCCTTGTCAGGACTACTGTAGCATCCTCCTACTAGGTCTCACTATTTCCTTCCTTATCTTCTTATAATCCATACTCCATTCATCAGTCAACACAAACTTTTAAAAACATAAATCAGCTTATGTCCTCAGTCCTACTTGAACCCCCTAATGGGCTCCCTGCACTCAGACTAAACATCTCTTAACTTAGCACATCACCTACTTGTCCAACCTCATCTAGTACCACTCCCTCCCTGACCCACTATGCATCCACACCAGCCTTCTTCCTGTCCTTCACACACAGCAAACTCACAGCATGGGGAGGCCTTTGCGAATCATGTTCCCTCTACCTAGAAAATCACTCCACCTGTTCCCTCTTGCTCACTCTCTAACCAATAACTTCTTAAAACTCATATTTCAGCCTAAATGTCACTTTCGCAAAAAGGTCTTCCCTTGACCACACAATCTAAAATAGATAACCAGTCACTCTGATTAAATTAAAACAGGGATTTTAATTTTCTGCATGATATTTATCACTATATGACACTTCTATTGTTTTTAATTGTGTGATCTCCCCACTGATTGTGAGTTCCACACAAGCAGGAACCTAGTCTGTGTATTCACCACTGGATCCTCAGCTCCTATAATAGTTCCTTCACATAGTAAGTACTCACTAAATACTTGAAGAATGCTACCTGACATGGAATAAATAAAAGATCCGATCCTTTCTGAGATCAGAGGGGTATTTTTTTCATATTTGTTTTATTTATTTTGTTGCGCCGGGTCTTGGTTGCGGCATGTGTGCTCCTTAGTTGTGGCCGGTGGGCTCCTTAGTTGCAGCCTGCAGGCTCCTTAGTTGTGGCATGGGAACTCTTAGTTGCGGCATGCACGTGGGATCTAGTTCCCTGACCAGGGGTCAAATCCGGGCCCCCTGCATTGGGAGCGTGGAGTCTTAACCACTGCGCCACCAGGGAAGTCCCTGAGATCAGCTTTTTACAAAGAGAAAGAGCCAGGCAAGCTGAAATGGCAAGAGAAAAAAGACAGACTGATTCTGAGAGGAAATTTTAGAAGCAAAGAAAAAAAATAAACTCACCTAATATAAAATGAAGTTAAGCGTGTGGACTCTAAAAACAGCCCAGAATGGAAGCCTGGCTCTGTTCCTTCCTAGCTGTGTAAACATGGATACACCACTCACCTCTCTGAGCTTGTCTCCTCATCTATAAAATGGGGTAATAATTACTACTTCACAGAGTTACTGTAGAAATTAAATATATATAAAGTGCTTAGCACAGTACATGAATCACAGTAATTACTCAACATTAGTGATGGCAATGATGGTGGTGGTGGTGGTGATATCTAAATCAGCCCTGCTATTATTGATGAAATTAGCATAATCCATAGTATCTCACTCAACCTGTTAGTCTACCTAATTTTTCTTCAGTTTTCAGGCATTCCAAATTGTCCCTTCTCACCAAGAATGGAATGAGCGCAGGACCCAGAATCCGAAGAGCTGGGTTCTGGCTCTGGTTCTGCCACTAACTAGCTGGGTGACCTTGGGCAAGTCACCAACATCCCAGACCTGAAAGTTATCTTGTCATCAGCTCTGTCCATCCCCAAAGCAGAAGGTGCTGCAGGAAACATTCTGAGAAGAAGTGGAGGTACTGGTGTTAATGCAGAGACAAGGATGCAGAGAGACAGGCTGGCAGATAATCTGCTCTGCTCCACTGCAGACCACAAACAAGAATATCTAAACGCCTTACCTCAAAGCTTCCCAAGCTGTTCCAGAACCCTCGAAACCTGTTAGATTACACCAGACCGTAATCTCACAAGGGCAGGGACATGGGCTGATTTTATTCTCTACTGCAGGACCAGTGGCCCAATTATACTATCATAGTCTGTGTTTACTTCATGCTTGCTGAATAAACAAATATATTTGGGAAAATCTGGGTTAAACAATGTCAAACTGGTTCCTTGTGCGCATTTCTCAAAACCTTCAATACGTGAATAGGCTCTGTGAATCATACAGAATGCAGTATTTCCCACCCTTATTTGATCATAGAACTCATTCTACTTCCCTTGAATCTGATTAACCTGATTAACATCTCCAAGAGTTGTAGTGTTCTATAGAACAGTTTGAGAAACATCTTTAGCTTATTTATTTATGTTTTTTTTAGCCATGGCTTGCAGGACCTTAGTTCCCCAACCAGGGACTGAACCTGGGCCCTTGGCAGTGAAAGTGCAGAATCCTAACCACTGGACCACCAGGGAATTCCCAAGCTTACATAATTTAAGTCATTTTTACCATCATGAAATAAACATCTTACTCTTTATACATAAGGTAATTGAAAGGCCAACTACTTTGATTCACATCTAGTATGCAGCTGTTTTCCCCCAGCATCCTACACTTTCAAATCACCTGTCACCAGGCACGGCCTCAATGTCTCCCATCTCCTAAGCAGCAGACGTTCTGCCTCGTTTCTCTGCCCTGCTCCCTGAACCCTCATAACCAGTCTGCTCTGCAAATCCTCCCACCTTTTCTTCCACTATCCCTTCTCTTTTCATCCTCAGTCTTATTATGGTCTTCCTTCAACTGCTTTAATTACTCCTCTTCTTTTTATAATCAACCCGACAGAGCTTCAGTCTTGTAACTTACAATATCATCCCATGTCTGAAAACTTCAAAGTACTCCTCCCTTTAATAATAAAGGCTGGGGCTTCCCTGGTGGCGCAGTGGTTGAGAGTCTGCCTGCCAATGCAGGGGACACGGGTTCGTACCCCCGTCCGGGAAGATCCCACATGCCGCGGAGCGGCTGGGCCCGTGAGCCACGGCTGCTGAGCCTGCGCGTCCGGAGCCTGTGCTCCGCAACGGGAGAGGCCACAACAGTGAGAGGCCCGCGTACCGCAAAAATAAATAAATAAATAAGTAAATAAGTAAATAAATAAGTAAATAAGTAATAATAATAAAGGCTGGTGGGGACCTCCCTGGTGGCGTGGTGGTTAAGAATCCGTCTGCCAATGCAGGGGACACAGGTTTGAGCCCTGGTCCGGGAAGATCCCACATGTCGCGGAGCAACTAAGCCTGTGTGCTACAACTACTGAGCCTGCGCTCTAGAGCCTGTGAGCCACGACTACTGAAGCCTGCATGCCACAACTACTGAGCCCACGCACCTAGAGCCCGTGCTCCGCAACAAGAGAAGCCACTGCAATGAGAAGCCCGCGCACCACAACGAAGAGTAACCCCCACTCGCTGCAACTAGAGAAAGCCCACGTGCAGCAACAAAGACCCAGCACAGCCAAAAATAAAACAATTAATTTTTTTTAAAAATTATAAATAAAAAATAATAAAGGCTGGTCCTTCGCTTGCATTCTCCACACTGGATCCTCCTTAGGGTTATTCCTTAATCTTAAGTACATATAATCATGTCAAATCCCATCTGGGTTCCCTCTTCCCATCCTACCATTTATTTCTAAGAGCTCAAGCAACTAAACGTTTTCACATTCCCATGCCTTTGTCTGAGTTGTTCTCTCTGTCTAGAAGAGCACCTGTTGAAATCCTACTCATTTTCTAAGGTCCCAATCATAGGTAATCTCTTTTATGAAGTCTCCCTTATATCCCACTCTGGCCACAATTAGCTACTCCTTTTAACTACCTCAAGGCTACTGCACAACTTACCACAGACACAGGAAGTTAGTTGTACATATGAATGCAGAGATGGCAGAGCTGGAAGAGAAGACCACGAACCAGGTGAGTCTATCAAGCAGAATGACCAAGAGGTTGGTGACAAAAGGAGAAACCAGAAGGGTATTTGCATGAATGGCTTGAACGCTAAAGGAGAAAGGGTTTTGGTAAGACCTGGAAGCAGCAAAGGGAAGCCACGAGAAGGCTACAGCAGAGAGAGCTGCAGAAACGGGAGTGTTTTCACTCTGTGAGACGGCTGGGGTGTGGGAATGTTGATTCACAATGGAACAATGCCCTCAGAGGGCCACCGGAAAGATTTGGGAAGGAAGCCAGTAGAAGGATGGAAGCTCAGAATCACAGGGCAGTTGAGAGTACATAAGTAGACAGCTGATCAGAAAGGCTGGGAGCCAAGGAAACTGGGGATAAGAGGCAATGCCTTAGCCTAAACTGGCTGAGATCCCAGACAGTGTCAGGGGCCAGATGAGTTAAGAAGTCAACAGTCTTTGATCAACATTCAAAAGTACACTGATGAGTAATTTTTCTAATGTCTGCAAAGAACAGATTTCCCTAGTGTTCCACTCATGGCACAATCCTTATCCCTGTGGGTTGGCTGTGCCATGGGGGTAGCGGGTTGGGGGGAGTATCAGGGAGGGATTCGGTTGGGTGTGGTATCTCCCTTCACTAGGACAGGGCTCACAGACCAGAAAGGGAAGAAGCAAGCTGAACATGTACAGAGTTTACAGGGATCAAAGATCTCCAGGCATGGGGCAGACAACAGTAGGCACCAAGGCCCAAGATGTAGTGAGCTCATCCAAAGGGTAGACAGAGAATGGCAATGAGGAATGCAAGACAAAAATATCTTCTGAAAAGTCTGTCTATTAGGCAGGGTTTTCAATTGCAAATAATTAGATTTAGGTACACAACAGCAGCAAAAGGAATGTATTAACTCATATAACCAAGAAGTCCCGGAAGCTTCAGAAACATCTGAATCCTGGGGTTCAAATGATGCTGTCTGTGCTCTCACCACCACTCAGTGCTACTTCTCACTGCATGCCAGCCTCATTCATTCTGTCCTACTTCACATAACTTCCTCCATGTAGTAGAAAGATAGCCACCAGGAGCTCTATGCTATATCACTCCAGCAGCCAAAAACTCCCAGAGGAAAAGAATGACTCCTCTCCTAAACTGGAGCAGAAAAGGAGCCTGACTGAGTAAGCCTGGGTCATGTGCTCACCCCTGAACCAATCACTTGGTCAGATGGACAAGGCACTTCTCAGATTGGCCAAAGCTGAGTCACATGACCATCCCTGGCATTGGTGTCAACCCCACCCAAACCACATAGATTGTGGACAGAGATGTTCCCCAGAGGAAGGAAGTCTGGGCAAACAAATAATAAGTCTACTATAGACAGTGTGGTCACTTGTCAGTCAGGCGCCAGATACCAAAAAAGAAGCCCAGTCTTGCTGCTTAAGCACAGAAGGGCTTTGAAGTCAGACAGAACTGGTTTTAAACTTTAGCTCTGACACTTACTAGCTGGGTGACCTCAGGTAAATTACTTAATTTCTCAGCACCTCAGTTTCCTCCTTATAAAATAGAATAGTACCTACCTTCTAGAGCTGTTTGGAAAGATTAAATGATATAATGCACATAAACTGCTAAGCACAATGCTTGACATAAAGTGATCAGTAAATGGTAGCTATTATTAGTAATAATAACAATCATGACAATTATTATTTAGAACAAGGGTGAGCTTGAAGAGTGAGCTGTGACTCGGTGAAAGAGAGAGCCAAGTCAGCACTTGGATAAATCATCCCTGGGTCAAGATTCATTAAGGGCAACTCAGGATACAATACAGGGTCCCTGAATGAACTCTAAGATGACAATTAAAATCAATAAATGTATTGAGCACCTATTATGTGCCAGGCACTGTGGATACAATTATGAATAAGACACATGGCTCCAAGATAACCTACCATGAAAAATGACTATGGCTTCATGACATTATTTTGCGGGGAGGAGAAGTTGACTGAAGCTGCTTCCTTACTTTCAGCCATAGGCTGTGGGCACTGGAAAAGTGCTGAGCATACATAAGAATGATGCCTGGGGCCAACTGCTGGAATGCTAGGAAGGTATAAAAGAACTACAGTCACAGTCTCCCCTCCTCAAAAAAAAATGCCTTTGCATGAACTAGGAAAAAGTGTCTCTTCCTTTAGAAAGTTTACTTCCATCTTCCAAAAAATTCACAGTAAACAAATCTACTAGATCTTCCATGTAAATGACATATCCCAGAGTTTTGCAGTGTATAACCTGCACAACTGTACATGGTAGGCAGAGAATATGACATGGGGGCTGAGAGGGGTCAAGGGATAGGGTGGGGATGGAGAATCTGGGAGTCCCCAGGCCTGTGGAGACAGAGAATAACTTTTGCTATGGAGCTACTCCATTCAATATGGTAGCCACTCTCCACAAATAGCTATTAAGCATTTGATATGTGGCTAGTAAAACTGAGGACTAATTTTTTTTTATTTTATTTCATTTTAATTAATTTCAATTTAAAATGTAAAACTGAAGTGGTGTAAATATGTTTCCATTAACTTTGTTTGGTTGGACTACATTTTACTTTATCCACTGCAGTGCATAAGACATTCTATTGAATTGCATTGTATTGCAATGTATTGTACTATATCGTATTGCGCATATCAAGCTCCTGAGTTGTTTCTGGTATCTCATTAATAATTTTTATATGATTACATGGTGAAATTATAATATTTTTTAAATATTGGGCTACAGGGCTTCCCTGGTGGTGCAGTGGTTGAGAGTCTGCCTGCCGGTGCAGGGGACACGGGTTCGTGCCCCGGTCCGGGAAGATCCCACATGCCGCGGAGCAGCTGCGCCAGTGAGCCATGGCCGCTGAGCCTGCGCATCCGGAGCCTGTGCTCCGCAACGGGAGAGGCCACAACGGTGAGAGGCCCGCGTACCGCAAAAAAAATGTTGGGCTACACAAAAAATACTATTACGATTAATTTCACTTGTTGCGTTTTGCTTTTTTTTAATGTGGCAACTAGAAACTTTTAAATTGTATGTCTGGCTCACAGAATATTTCTATTCACCAGTGCTGCTCTAAAGAAACCTTAGGATCTATAGTACTAAGAAGCATGGAATGATACCCAGAAGAACTGGTTGTTTTTGGTTTTGTTTGAAGCAGACCTTTATGTTTTCTTCTAGGTTGTCCAACTCTGTTGACCAGGAAGGAAAATAACAGAAGGAGAGGGGAAGAGGGTAGTTCAGTGTGGATAGCTCAGGAGAGCTATCAGAGTACACTCTGGAGTCGGACTGTATTGTTCTGAACTCTAGCTCCACCATCTAACCAAATTCCCCTGAATCTCCCTGGGCTTCAGGCTCCTCATCTGTAAAATGCTTAAAATAATTTTGCCCACTTTATAGGGTTGTTGGGAGGATTAAATGAGATAATCCAATGTAAAAGGTTTAGCATGGAGCCTAGCACATTTATGTGCTCAACTAACTATTGGGGGCCACTGGGGCATTATTTGGGAATAAAGAAGGTGCAAATGAATGGTCTCCCTGTACCATGCTCAGGTTGCCATGGTATAAGAGGGCACACCCTGTCCACATGTCTCCTCAGCATTTATCTTTCTAGACCAAAGAGTTGGACAGGAGTCTACTTTACTCAATCCTCTATGCTTTGATTAATATGTTGGCTTTTTTCTAAGTGCATTATGTTTTTAAGGTACATTGATGAAACTATCTTAGATGCTAAAGGATTATGAAAATGGGTAAGGTGGTATTTCTGAATTGTGTGTAACAACAGCTAAGATTTAACTAGCTTTTTTGTTCCAAATCCTACACTGAATCAATGTCTTCAGTTAAGAGTTTACAGTAATATCTGAATCTCTTTCTTGAGTAAAAACCAGAACGTCCATCTGCATGTACAGATGGACTCATTTTACCTAAATGCATTCTTTACCTCTTCCCTGCCATTTTGCATAAACTTGAGACCAGCAATTTGGCTTTTTAATGTCCCAAAAGGTTCCTGTTGACTGTAAACTTGGAGTTTACACTGTGTACTCCCTCTTCTACATGTTTTATTTTAAAAATAGTTTACTCACGTTTGTAACCTGAGAAATGTCCATCTATGCTTAACCTTTGTTCTGTCTTCCAAACCCTCCCTATTTCTTTTTTTTTTTTTTTTTTTTGCGGTATGCGGGCCTCTCACCGTTGTGGCCTCTCCCGTTGCGGAGCACAGGCTCTGGACGCGCAGGCCCAGCAGCCACGGCTCACGGGCCTAGCCACTCCGCGGCATGTGGGATCTTCCTGGACCGGGGCACAAACCCATGTCCCCTGCATCGGCAGGCGGACTCTCAACCACTGCGCCACCAGGGAAGCCCCTATTCCTGACTTTTAAAAACATTTCTCCCAGCCTCCCACTGACTCAATTTATTTAATAGCTTTTGTGTGGAGTCTTTTCAAAAACACTTGGAAAATCACAGATTATCCCTAACTTCCATAATCATTTAAAGTTCTTCAAGAACTCTAGTGAATTTGTCAAACATGATTCCTCCTTACAAAGGAGTAACCTAGCCCCCCAAAAGGTTTTATCTGTTTAAAAACTGTAAAATCCACTTTCCCAACAAATACACTTGTGCAGAATTTATTTTAGATTCCACTTGTTCCACAAAGTCCAAGAAAAATTCCACAGACATTACATTAAATCTACCGTCTGATTCTCAAGAAGCCATTATCCTCTGTGAGGCTCACTTTTCTCATCTATAAAATGGGCATAATATAGATGCCCTTTGCTAAATAGAGCAAGCCATCTCATTACTCATGAATGTATATAAAACACTCTAGGAAAAGCTCAAAGTCCTTTACAAGCATTAGGCCATGAATCGTTCTGAAGTGGACTGTTAATTAGGTGTGTTATTATGCTTTGTTTAATAGATGGAAAACCTAAGGCATGGGAACACAATACCATTTAATAGCTAACTTAAAAATCTAGCCCAGGCTTTAAACATTAGTCAGAAAGATGTCAGGGGAAAAACCTGAATAGGAATTTCACTCTGCTCTAGCTCTTTATCAAGAACTACTATATTATTGCAAAATTCTCTCCAGTTACTGGTTGCCCTGTCCCTCCTACTTTCTCATGCAGTCCAGGAATGGGGAAATGGTGGGAGAGTTGTAATTCCCTACTGAACATATAATGCCTTCCCCCGCTTACAGAAAGGGTCATGAACCCTAGACCAGGTACTAAGGACAAATGTAGTTTCACAGATACCATAACAATTTCTCCACGTTTTGTTACTGATCCCTGGAAACTTTCCCTATCACACATCCAACAAAATAAAATGAGGCTATAGACATTTATCAAAAGAACACAGCCTCTGCAAATGAACCTGTCAGGTTACTCGGGCTTTATTATCTAACCTACAACTGGTCAGATACATGGCATGGCCTCAGTAACTCCCAATAAACCTTATGTCTTCACACAAAGGAGATACTGTAGATCCAAAAGGTCAAAAAAGAGGTAATGGAAACTTTATATAACTTTATATAGCCAGTGAGTTTTTTCAAATTATTATTTTGTGTCCTTCTGACATTGATTAACAGAAACAAGAAATCCTTTAATCCCAGAGTGGTATTTTGAAAAATATTTCCCAAGGAAACAATCCCCAAAAGGGAAAAACATATAACAACACTACTTACTTAAAAACAAAAACAAACAAACAAAAAAACATATGTCCAACAACTGGGGAGTGGTTCAAAATACCATTGTATATTAACATGAAAGACTGTTACCAAGCTATTAAAAATGGCAATTTTTCTTATAAGAAAATGTCTATTTGGAATATTGTTACCAAAGAACATTATGCCTGAGCTAATTATAACCTCAAAAAGTGTGTGTGTGTATATATGTGTGTGTGTATGTGTAATATGTGTATATATATACATATATACATATACATATATTTATATAAAGATTATAGAATTTGGAGTTACATAAACGGTTGCACACAATGCTCCTTAGGTTAATTATCTTCTAGAAAGGTGCTAAAGATTTGTAGAAAGTCAAATGATGATAAAGATGATGGAGAGGGGGTTCACCAAGAGTCTCTCTGGAATAGTTTTGGGGTCATTTTTAATCTCTTTTTTATAAGCTTCAATATTGTTTCAATTTTTTAACAATGAATAAATTTCTATAAAATGACTTTTTTTTTTTTTTAATGATGGCAGGGAGAGTCCAAAGAGCACACTGAGAGCTGGGGAATCACAGTGGCAGGCAGAGTTCTATCCTTTGTCTGGGGGAGGAAAGGGGGTTGCATCACCACCTCTGAGCCCCAAAAGCCTTCAGCTATGATTCCAGAACCTATGAACAAGAATTCTTTAATGCAGTGCTTCTATAACTGGTTTAAATATGTGACAAATAAGTTGACAATACTTAAAAAAGAAGAAAAGTAAAAAGCATTCATAAATTTACATATATAACAGCATTCATAACTCAGTTAAATTGTATTTCTGTTTCTCTACATGGTTAAAGGATCAAGCATTTTTAGCACTCAAAGCAGGAAAATAAAAAAGAAAGCCAACTGCCTTCTGTGAAACAAAAATAACCCCAATGGTAAAAACTAACTTTACTGCATGCTTAAATTATATTTGCAGAAAAATAAACTTTGAAATCACTACTTTGCAGGGAAAAAAACCCACGATTTATTTTTGGGGGTAGTCATGTGGAGCTCTCACAAGTTGTGGTTGAAACCTAATACTGGGAGATACATGAGGACATCAGAGTTTCGAAGGAAATACCTAACAGAAAGACACTGCTGGAACTCTTTTCAGGATAAAGAGAAGACATGAAAAGTTTTCCCCGTTAAATCAGGCTAGAACTTCAAAAAAATTAAAGGTAGAGGGAGTAGGATATTTGAGGAGGAGTTCTACTTTATAAGCATTTCATGTAGTATATGACAATTTAAAGTCTTTCATTTTTATACTCTATAGCTAAGCATTTCCAAAACTCTCAACCTTAAAAAATAAATGGCATGTAGTTACGAAAGGAAAAATATATCTAATATTGCTGAAATCCAAAGACATCTTCTTTTAGAAACGTAACACTTAGCAGACTAGAAAACTAATCCGCACACACCTCCCTCCCTCTTCCAAACCCACTCTTCTTTGCCATAAAAATCAAGACAATCAGGGCTTCTTCCCTGGTGGTGCAGTGGTTGGGAGTCCGCCTGCTGATGCAGGAGACGCGGGTTCGTGCCCCGGTCTGGGAGGATCCCACATGCCGCGGAGCGGCTGGGCCCGTGAGCCATGGCCGCTGGGCCTGTGCGTCCGGAGCCTGTGTGTCCGGAGCCTGTGCTCCGCAACGGGAGAGGCCAGAAGAGTGAGAGGCCCGCGTACCCAAAAAAATAAATAAATAAATAAAAGAAAGCTACACTCCAGGCACTCAGGAGTAGTAATGAACAAAATGAAACAAAACTCTCTACTTTCTCTCCCTCCTGAAAGCCCAATAAAATGACAGTAAAGGGATAAACCCACAAGGATGGGGAGAATGAAAGAAGAGACAACAGTAAAAACATTTAGGTGGGGTGAGGGGAAGCCAAGAAACAACCTGATTTATACCATGGAATCTCAAAATGCTAAATAATTAAAGGCAATTGGACCCTTTGTGGGGAGTGGGGGGACGGGGGCTGATCTAAAATAAAATAAAAATGGAAAGCCTCCTTGGAAAGCACCTGGATCTCTCAGGTCCCTCCAGCCACTCTGAGCAGTTAGGTGATGGCCCCTTCTCTACCCCAGCAAAAACACCTGGAGTTTCTTCCCTATCCCCTCCCCGAGAGGAATTACATGAACATATAACTACCCCAGAGAGGGTGAAAAAGAGAAAGTCTCTGGATTGGAGTATGTCAGGCACAGCTCAGGTGTTTTACTGGAAATACTGTGGAGAGGTTATATAACATGCAGATGCTGAGACATTCAGCCTTCTTCTCCACCTCGTTCCCAGATCACTGGCAGCCAGACTCTTCCCACCGCCCAGGAAAAAGATTGGAAGAGCTTTTTCTGAGGACTCTCACCAGCCCAAGAGGTACTAACATCAAAATTTCCCCAAATAAAAGACTCAGCCAAATCACCCAACAGTTAAGTTCCCAGCCAACAAGCTTTTTAATCCCCCACTCAGATGTGAGTAGACAGCCTAGGGTATCAGAAATACAAGGAAAGCCTCTAACATGAAATGTAGAGACCTAAACAAATAAACAGACAATAGCAACTTGGGGAAACTGAGTCTATGCAGGAAGGAGAAAACTTTCCAGGTAAGAAAATATCTAGTATCCAGCCCAAAATATCTAGAATCTGAACAATAAGTTTCTGAAAGAGACATCACAAAATAGAGAGGAGGAAATTTTCAATGAGATAACTCAAGAAAATTTCCCAAACTGAAAGATGTAGATTTCTGGATTGAAAGAACCCAGCACAATGGATGAAAAGAGATCCATACCACAGCACACACCATGAAAACTCCAAGATTGTGGAGGCCAAGAGAAAATTCTACAAACTTCCACAGATGACACAGCAGGTTTGTAACCTGTAGACAGGTTACAGGCAATCAGAACAATTCTGAATTTCTCAACAGCAACACCACAAGCTAGAAGGTGATGGAACAACGCCTTCAAAATTTCCATCCTGTAAGTCTACACTCAGACAAACTATCAATTGTTGTGGAAAAAAGATATTTTCAGGCACTTACTGAAAAATGAGGGACTTCCCTGGTGGTCCAGTGGTTAAGAATCCGTCTTCCAATTCAGAGGATGCAGTTTTGATCCTTGGTCGGGGAACTAAGGTCCCACATGCCACAGGGCAACTAAGCCCACAAGACACAGCTAGAGAGCCCACGTGCTGCAAACTACAGAGCCTACACACTCTGGAGCCCACGCATCACAACTAGAGAAGCCCAACCTCCACAACTAGAGAGAAACCCGCATGCCACAACGAAAAATCCCATGTGCCACAACTAAGACCCGATGCAGCAATAAATAAATAAATAAACAAACAAAAACAAGGATGATTTTTTTAAAAAGAAAAATGAATAGACAAAATATGAATAGATAAAATAAATAGGAAGGAAAGCAGACATCCTGTGCATCCTTTACCAGAAAATTCCTTCAGAATGGGGCTATACCAAAAAAAAAGGAGTCTACAAGAAAGAAAGAGAAAGGCATGTACTACAGGTAACAGGAGATCCAATACAGAGAGAAATGATGGGGATCCCCCCCCCAGGATGACAAAGGGAGGTCCTCAGGGTGACATCTGTGCCCCATGTGTAGAGGGCAACCAGTCCAGACTAGAGCAAGCCAGGAGGCTCAGGGACAGTTTCTTTGGGGAAAATGGAATTGACAGAATACCTGACTCATCTGAGGTAAGAATTAGAAAACTGGTCAAAAGTTTTCGGTTGAATTAATGATGAGTACATAAAAAACTAAGCCAGTGAACAAACAAAGCAATTACTGACTCCAAGAAAAAGAAAAAGTTGTGCTTGGCTTGACTATGAATGTTAATCTAACCAAAATTACTGTTTAACTATTACAAGGATGGGAAAATAGGGAAGCTGTGGTTAGGCTGGGGGTTAGAAGAAAAAAGAGAGCCAAGTCATCACCTTCCACAGCAGGAAGTCAACAGATAATGCTTCCAACTGAAAAATTACGAGTATCACTTACAAGCAATAAATACCAAAATAACCAACTCGAAGAATCACAAGTGTTTGGTTCTGGAGAGGGAAAATGCAACTTGGATTAAAGGTTTAAAACTAAAACAAGAAAAAAGAAGAAAAGAACAAAACAAAAATCATATTGACTTCTATGCTTTTTTTTTTTTTTTGCTTTTGCTTTGTTTCCCTAATAACAATTTGGGAAAATTCCATCCTTGTTTTCCCTAAACAAACAAAAAAAAGTCAGGGACTTCCCAGGTGGTCCAGTGGTAAAGAATCCACCTTCCAATGCAGGGGACTGGAGGTCGATCCCTGGTCAGGGAACTAAGATCCCACATGCCGCGGGACAACTAAGCCCACATGCCACAACTACTGAGCTCGTGTGCCACAAGCTACACAGCCCACGTGCTCTGGAACCCGCATGCCACAACTACAGAGCCCAAGCGCCCTGGAGCTTGCGCACAACTAGAGAGAAGCCCACACGCCGCAAGGAAGATCCCGCATGCCACAACTAAGACCCGATGCAACCAAAAATAAATAAATAATAATATAAAAAGAAAAGAAAATGTCATTTTCTACATCTACACCATGTAGCTGTGATCATCTGAGCTCTGAGCTGTCAAATATAGTGGGAAAGTTAATAGTTATAATCCAATCCAAGGAAGGACAGGTTGAGCTAGGGCAGAGATGCAAAGGCAAGCCCAGGTGGAGGCAAGTTTGGAGGTGAAGCCAACTACTAAGCTTCTCTCTTCTGGGGTTCTTTTTAACAAAGCTATTCTCACAGCATAATCACCTGGGACAGGGTAATTTTAGAACTGGCAGTGACCATGGACCAATTTCACTCCTTTCTAACAGACTCCAATACCCAATTTATGACCCTAATACAACCAAGGCAGCTAGCCTCCACAGCGGTTGATCTGGGTTCAACTTCAGTTACTCCACTTTGCCTGTGTAGACTGGATAATAGGAGAGCACAGTAAGGGCTCTGAAGCAAGTGACACTGTCATCAACAGATACTTAGCTGAGCATCTATGCAACAGGCTGAGGATCAACAGCCCTGTCAACTCTGTGGACCAAGTCTCCCTGCCCTGAACAATAAGATGATTCTCCCTAGGAGGGGGATCCCATGAAGGGGTGGAGTGGGGTGAAAACCAAGGAGCTGGAAGAGCTGGGCTGGGGAAGGGAGGCACCAACCAGGTCAACCTGGAGGAACCTGTAGACAGAGGTGTGCCTGGAGGCCCAAGGCCCAGGATGCCAGCACTCTGCATACACAGAGGAAGGCAGAGAGACCAGCAATTCTTCCCCAAAAGCAAAAAGTGGCCAGACACTACCCACAACCCCAGCAGTCATGCTGTCGAGGGTCAACTTAGGGAGCAAAGGTTGCCATTCTCTGAGCTTCATTCTGACTTGATAAAACACAGCCCCTGCCCTTGAGTAACCAGCTGCTGAGAAAACAAGATGAATTTTTTTAAATTTTTTATTTATTTTTGGCTGTGTTGGGTCTTCGTTGCTGCGCACGGGCTTTCTCTAGTTGCGGCGAGCGGGGCTACTCTTTGTTGCGGTGCGCGGGCTTCTCATTGCGGTGGCTTCTCTAGTTGCGGTGCACGGGCTCTAGGCACATGGGCTTCAGTAGATGCAGCACGTGGGCTCAGTAGTTGTGGCTCACGGGCTCTAGAGCACAGGCTCAGTAGTTGTGGCGCACAGGTGTGGTTGCTCCGCAGCATGTGGGATCCTCCCAGACCAGGGCTCGAACCCGTGTCCCCTGCATTGGCAGGTGGATTCTTAACCACTGCACCACCAGGGAAGTCCCAAGATGACTATCTTCATACAGAATAAGTAGGTAAACAGGTTGACAGTGCTAAAGCATATATTAATATTCTATATTTTTTCCTATCTGTAAAGGTGTGAAAATTCTAGTTCAAGGACCCATGTGTGGTGGAGCACTGCAAGGATCCGCATGTGTTTGCAACACTTGCCCTATACAGTTCTACAAACCAAAATGTACACAACCTCCAGGAAGAATCCAGATCATTAACATAAACACAATGCAGTAAGCGCCTAGAGCTGACAACAGAATATATGGATCAGATTAATTGGAGTATTGGGAAAGTATAAGTTTTTCCTAAACAATGAAAATGTACCTAAACCAAAAAAGTATTTTCAAATACATAATAAGAATATTATACACACTTTTCTTTTCTCCATATAAATCATGACACTCCATACTACATGTGATTCTCGCCAGCTGAGCTACCAGCATCACAAACCAACCTGCTAAATCCTAAACTTATTTGGGAAACCCACTGGTTTGTTGGGGCTGTTTTCTCCTCTCCAGCTCTTCAGGGGAGAATCATCTAGAAGCAAGTAAATTCTCAGAATTTCCTAAGAGGAAAAAATGGGCCCTCACTGAAAAAACACAGGGTATATGCTCAAAACACTTAACTATAAGCTTCAAACCCACTTGGCCACCAGTCATCCTGTTGTTCCAACTTAACAATGAGATCTACCCTTCGAATCAAATCTTCCTGTTTCCAAAGAATGGCAATAGATGAGATTGTTTCCGAACCTGATACACAGCAACGTGTTATTCTTCCATGAAAACAAAACCAAAAAATCAAATCAAAAGGAAATTTAGGATCCAAGGGAAAGCGCACACCCCCAAGGCAAGGCCCTAGTTTTCCCAACACAAGTATTCACCGAATCCCTGTTATCAAGATTCAAACACAATTTCCTAGACTAAAAATGTGAGGCTGGTGGGGCGAGACGCTCACACACGTGCAACTGTGGAAAATCTCTGTAGATGCTGCCAACTTTCAATCAAGACTGCGCCGCCGCCCAAGCAGAGAGGAGGAATCAACTTCCCGCGGGGCAGCTGGGAAGTGAGCCCAACGTTTAACTTGCTGCGGGACGGCCCGCGTCCAGGGACCCAAGAGGAAAAGGGACGGGTGCTCCTCGGGAGGCGGAGAGGCGGAGGCGGCCGCCGGAAGGCGCGGATACGGCGGGACGCGCACCTGTCTCTTCGTGGTCCGCAGTGGACAGGTCCTCACCTGGCGTGGCGCACCCTCACTCACGGCGGCGCGGAGGAGAGAAAATCCTTTCTGGTTCCACGAGGCTCCGTCTCTGGGCTTGTGGAAGCCTCCTCTCGCCGCGCGCATCCTCGTCCCCACCCGTTCCCTCCCGGAGTGGCGCAGTCCCGGGGCCGCCCCGCCGGCCCGCGGCGCCCTTACCTGGCTGGAGCGCGTCGGCTGCGCAGAGTCCGGGAGACGCTGAAACCGGCCGGCGCCGCGGAGTCCCGAGCCTGGCGTCCCGGCCCCGCCCCCACTCGTCCCGCCCCGCGCGGCCCAGAGATCGCAGGCCCCCGATGGCTCCGCCCCCACACACCGAGGCCGGCGGCTACAGGTTCGCACGGGTTTGCTGCGGTTCTGAGAGTGGCGGCCCGAGTGGCCCGGATGGGCCTCCAGGCTACCCCGACCCAGTCGGAGTTTCCGGCAAGTCGCGGGAACGTCCCTGGTGTTCCTGGACGCCGTGCTGGGTCTCCTCCTTCACCCCTCACCCCAGAGAACTGACCCGCGACGTCACGGACACCCCCAGCCCATGAGAACCCGAGCAGTGCCACCTGTGGGTGACCGGGGACTCTTGTCGCAATTAGGGACCGCACCTCCCCTTCCGCTAAATGGTGGCGAACCAGGTGGGTGACGCGGTGCGGTGGAGCGAAGCAACGAGTTTTACCAAAAGAGTAAGTCTTTTCACTGCCAAACCTGAAGCAGCAGAGCGTATCTGATACACTTACGGGTCACATGGCCTCCCTAGTCCTGTAGTAACATTTTCTTCATTCACTGTAGGGTAGAAAATTGCCCTTAGGTAACTTACTGTATCCCGGGAACTCTTTCAAGTACATTACCCGTATGAACATTTCTATGAAGTATATGTTATCAGAATTTCCCATTTTTATGGAGGGTGAAAGTGAGGCACAGAGAAAAACAACCTGCCTAGTGTCACCCAACTAATAAATATAAAAGCTAGAATTCAAATCCCCGT
>NW_020173388.1:8126475-8141415 GCF_003031525.2 Neophocaena asiaeorientalis asiaeorientalis | reverse complement strand
TACCAGCCTGTGGCTGTTAGAAACCGGGCTGCACAGCAGAAGGTGAGCGGCAGGCCAGCTAGCAAAGCTTCAAATGCCGCTCCCCTTTGCCCACCGCCTGAACCATCGCTGGCTTTGCCGCCTGAACCGTTCCCCCCATGGCTTGCGTTACTGCCTGAACCATCCCTCCTCACCCCTCCACCTCTCTACGCCCACCCTCCACCCCCCCGAAAAACTGTCTTCCATGAAACCGGCCCCTGGTGCCAAAAAGGTTGGGGACCGCTGCTCTAAACTACTGCTCTCCTGACTTACAAAATTTGAGTGTCCACCATGTCCCATGAACTGTTAAAGGCCCGGGCTCTGCCCTCAAGGAGCTTTTAGTCTAGTTCAGGGAGAAGGACAATCAGTCATCACTAAGCAAGTGAAAAATGAAGCCATTACACATGTGAGAAGTGTCCTTACTAAAATCAAGTAGGTGATGGTGTTGCGAGTAATGCGGATGGGGAGGCCACAGATCTAGTTGTCCTGGAGGCTTCTCGGAGGAGGTGACAGTGGAGCTGGGAGCTGAATGGTAGGCCAGGCAGTCAGCCTGAAGATGAAGCAAAGGGAAAGGCACGTGAAATAATCATCATCCTACTTCATGCTTGTTGGAGACCTAAAAACATGCCTTCCTATATTATCTCTCTTTTGATCATACAATAACCCTGAGAAGTCTGACAAGATTCCATTTTACAGGAAAAAAATAATCTAATGATTAATGATTTGCCTAAAGTCATACTACTCCTTAGGAAAGGGTTGGGAGGGGAGGGGAAGGATGGGAAGAGCACACAGGTGTGAACCAGGGCTTTCTGATTCCAAATCCTCTTTCACCCAGGTGATGATTATGGCCTGTCTCAGGAAGAATCTAGTAGTTTTTCTTTTGTGATCTTGCCTCCTCCCAGCCCCAGTTTCTTCTGCCTCCTGTTGACTAATTAACATAATTTCCCCCAGGGCAGGTGTTCTTTGAGGGAGCAGATGTCAGGAACCTTCTGAAAGGATGCAAAACGTGTGTGTAGAGAAAAAGTTATAGTTAAATAATTATGGTAATAAAGTTGGCTTTCTCCCAAGAAAAATGCTCACATATATATATATATGCATAATGGAGAGGACTTATAATTTTCATCAAATGGTCTGACCCAAAAAGCATAAAAGTCACTGAAGATTTTAACTGACACTGTGGTGATTAAAAGAACTAGTTTCCAACTCACTTTGCCTGGGCTAGCTAGGCAACTGCGGAGGCTCATATTTCTGACTTAATGTAAATGAGGCTCTCAAAGTTTATAAAGGTTGATTGAAAGGGAAGCATATCCAGATCCTCATGTAAGTCCTTCATAAAGTTTAAAATTAGAAGAGAATGTCTTTATTGTCACTCTTAGTTCTCAAGAAAACCAGAGACTGATTTGTAAACAAAATATCTAGATCAACATAACTTTATTTTTTTATTGGAGTGTAATTGCTATACAATGGTGTGTTAGTTTCTGCTTCACAACAAAATGAATCCATTATATATATACATATGTTCCCATACCTCTTCCCGCTTGCGTCTCCCTCCCTCCCACCCCTCCAGGTGGTCACAAAGCACTGAGCTGATCTCCCTGTGCTATGTGGCTGCTTCCCACTAGCTATCTACATTACGTTTGGTAGTGTATATATGTCCATGCCTCTCTCTCGCTTTGTCACAGCTTACCCTTCCCCCTCCCCATATCCTCAAGTCCATTCTCTAGTAAGTCTGTGTCTTTATTCCTGTTTTACCCCTAGGTTCTTCATGACATTTTTTTTCCCTTAAATTCCATATATATGTGTTAGCATATGGTATTTGTCTCTCTCTTTCTGACTTACTTCACTCTGTATGACAGACTCTAAGTCTATCCACCTCATCACAAATAGCTCAATTTCGTTTCTTTTTATGGCTGAGTAATATTCCATTGTATATATGTGCCACATCTTCTTTATAACTCTTTATCAGTGATAATTGAGGTCGTTTCCATAACGTTATACTGTTTTCTGAAGAAAGCATTCTTCATATTACCAATCAAACAGTGTAAGTAGGTGGTAACGCCTGTATATCATCCCCAGAGCATGTAGTAAAGAGTACTTGTATTGGTTTTCAGCAGAGTGTTGTTAGAGACAGTGTCAGAGAGAGAGACTGTAAGAGAGCTTCAGCTACATGGATGAAAAGGTGTAAAACTGAACTTAGGATGTGGTAGGCTAAAAAAAAATTTAATATGTACTGTTTCTTATGTGAAACGGACAATAGCTTTACTAGAAAACAGAATACAAAGTTAGGCTTATGTAACTCGAACTTTTAGGTTGAGCCTCTTCAAAAGAAGGAATGTGATGGTGGACCTAAAAAGATTTCTCCCTCTTCCTCCAAGGAGACGATTCAAACAATACTATTACTGCCTTCTTTATTTTAATAAAATTGAGATACAGAAAAAAGGCATTTGTGACTTCTTAAAGACAGGGATTCCCTTCTTACCGAATATCCACACGGTTTCTATAAAATTTGTATGTTTAGGTGAGCAATGTCAGGTTGACATAATTTTAGTTCCTTGAGAAAAGAAAATGCCCTTTTTTTTTTAACTTGGAAATAGATTCCACGTTGTGCCTAAGAAGACATACAGCATCAACATGGAAAGTTTGTAAATAATGTGGTGTTTTGTATTTGGAGCTTCTCCCACTCTTTTTTGTACACCTCTGGCTCCCTTTTGTAACTTTCTTCCTACCTATAGACAGGCACATCCTAGGTGAATAGTAATTGTCTGTTGAATGAATGAGTGATGACAACAGTGATGTTAATAATGCAGACCTTATCTGTCTTGTATAGAGAGTCTATTGCTACATGAAGATTACTTCGTTGTGGTGGTATGATATGTCTGCCTCTCCTTCCATGATGTACTGAAAGTACTAAATAGAGGAAGGAAAGAGTTTTAAATGTGGGACACAAAATCAAAAATTATACTCCTGGGAATTGTTGCTAGGTAAATCATTCAAAAGAAAGAACTAGCATCATATACAAAGTATGTGTATAAGATCATGACTCATAATAATAAAATAATTAAATGTCCAATGCTAGAGAAATGTTTAAGCAAAATATATCAATGGTATGAAATGTCAGGCTGTCATTAAAAATAGTATCTATGTTAATAAATAGAAATGTGGAGGAAAACTTATGAACATTAAATGAAAACAGATAGAACAGTGCTTTACATATCCTGTGATTGCAACTAAATACAAATTATGTGGGAAGAAAATTGCTGGGTTGAAAATAAGAATTATGGACAGTTATTCAGGGGGTTCCTATGTGCCAGACTGTTTTAAGTGCATTGGATTAATTCACCTAATTCTCACAACAACTGCATGTGGTACAATAGCTTTAATAGAAAACTGCGTGCAGTTCTTCTCATTTTACAGATGAGAGAACTGAGGCAGAGGTCTAAGTAATTTACCCAAAGTCACACGACCAGGATGTGAATATAAAGTAGTATGGCTCTAGAGTTTGCAGCCTTAGCCATGCAAAGCTGCCAGGGAAAATAACATTTGAATCGTGGATCATTTTTTTTTTAACTTCCTTGTATAATGTTTTAATGTTAATTTAACAGTGAGTAAAAACATATTAAATTACAGAGTCAGAAAAAAAGGCACAGAAGTAAAACCAGATTATACTTAGAAGAGACAGATAAAAAGGTAAGATGAAGAAAATACTGAGGGAAACCATCTGGGTTTGGCCAGTTTATGTTTTGGATTAGAATCCAAATAGTGTTTCAAATGGGTCCAACATATCAACAAATTTATAGTTTATAAGGATTGAGATAAAATGAGCTATGTCACATAGAATGTTGTATTCAGTATTATTAGTATGACTGAAAGTATATTCTGGCCTGGTGCCTTTTACTTACTGTTTCTTCTACCTAGAATGATCTATCCCTAGAACTTTTTGAAGCTGCCTTCTTCTCAATGGTGGCAGTTATGCAAATGTGACCTGCAAATTAGCAGGAAGCTGAGAAAACATTGGTGAACCATCCCAACAAAACTCCCTGTTATGGTAGAACTTACATTCTGGTGGAAAAGTCAGTCATTTAAAAATGGATTGAGTAATGTATAAAAACATTTTAAACAAGAGATTTTCATCATAAGTCACTATTTAGGACAATTATAAATGGGGGAGAGTAAGATATGGAAAGGGAGCTAAATTTTCTATGCTTCCCTCAAACTGGTAAAATGATGACATCAGTAGAAATTACGTAGATGTAATGTAAAACCTAGAGCAACCACTTAAAAAAGCTATAAAAAAAAAAGATACACACAAAAACACCCTATATAAACTGAAATAGAATTCTAAAAAATATCCCTCAACTGTTCATGGAGTATGTACCGAGATAATCATATCCTAGGCCATAAAACAAAACAGAACAAATTTAAAATAACTGAAATCATACAGTGTTTATTCTCAGATCACAATAAAATCAAACCAGAAATCAGTAAGGAAGATTTCCAGCAAAACTCTCAAACCCCTGGAAAATAAACAACTTAACTTGTAAATAATCTATAGATCAAAGAGGAAGTCTTAAGGGAACACAAAAAATATTCTGAATGGAATAAAAACAAAAACACAACATATCAAAATTTGTGCACACAGCCAAATAGTGTTGAGAGAAAATTTTATAGCAGTAAATGCACACATTGGAAAAGAGGAAAAGTCTCAAATCAAAAATCTAAGCTCCCACTGCCAAGAACCTAGAAAAAGAAGAGCAGCAATATAAATCCAAACAGAAGGAAGGAAATAATAAAGATAAAAGCAGAAATCAATGTAATTCAAAACAGAAAAACAAAGAAAATCAATGAAAGATCTGGTTCTTTGAAACCATCAATAAAATTGTCAAACACCTAGCAAGGCTGTCAAAGATAAAAAGAGAGAACCCAAGTTACCAGTAACAGGAATGAACAGGGGACTGTAATTAAAGACCATTCAGACATCAAAAAGGTAATAAAGGAGTACTACAAACAGCTCTGCACACAAAAATTTGACAATTCAGATGAGATAGACCAATTCCTTAAAAAGTACTGATTGGGAATTCCCTGGCAGTCCAGGGGTTAGGACTTGGTGCTTTCCCTGCTGGGGCCCAGGTTCCATTCCTGGTTGGGGAACTAAGATCCCATGAGGCAAAAAAAAAAATTAGCCAAAAGAATTTAGTAATACAAAAAAGGAATTATACACTATGATCAAGTGAAGTTTATTCCAGGAATGCAAGACTGGTTTGACATTTTAAAAAGAAAAACAAGAACTTTTGTGCTGTGGAAAATATTTGGCAGTTCCTCAGAAGTTAAACATAGAATTACTATATGACCCAGCAATTCCACTTCTAGGTGTATACCCAAAAGAACTGAGAACAGGTACTAAAACAAATACTTGTCCACAAATGTTCATAGCACCATTATTTGAATAGCTATTAAGTGGAAACCACCCAAATGTCCTTTAGCTGATGAATGGATTATCAAAATGTATTATATCCATACAATGGAATACTATACTGTTAAAAGGAATGAATTACTGATACATGTTACAACATGGATGAACTTTGAAAACATTACACTAAGTGAAAGAAGCCAGACACAAAAGGCTACATGTTGTATTCATTTCATTTATATGAAATGTCCAGCATAGGAAAATCCATAGGGATAGAAAAGTAGATTACTGGTTGCCAAAGGTTGGAGATGGGGAGGAAATTTAGGACTAACTGCTAATATGTACAGGGTTTCTTTTGGAGGGGATGGAAATGTTGTGGAATTAGGTAGTAATGATGGTTACACAACATAGTGAATACAATTTTAAAAAACCACTGAAGTATGCACTTTACAATGGAGAATTTTATGTTATATGAATATATATCTCAATTAAATAAAACTTTTTTCTTTCTGAAAGACCCTGTTAAGAGGATGAAAAGACAAGTTACAGACTGGAAGTAAATATCTGCAAACTGCATATCTAACAGAGACTAGTATTTAGACTATATAAAGAGCTCTCATAACTCAACAGTAAATAAACAATGCAATTAGAAAATGGGCAAGAGACATATAAAGACATTTCACCAAAGAGCATATACAAATAGAAAATAAGCTCATGAAAAAATCTTCAAGATTATTAAATATTTGATAAATGCAAATTCAGATCACAATGAGATATCAGAATGACTAAAATAAAACAGCGACATCAAATGTAGGTGAGAATGTGGAGAAATTTGATCACTCTTACATTGCTGGTGGGAATGTAAAATGGTACAGCTACTCAGGAAAATGGTTGGACACGTTCTTAAAAAAACTAAACATGTAACTATCATATGACCCAGAAATTGCACTTAGGCATTTGTACCAGAGAGATGAAAACTTAAGTTCACACAAAAACCTGTCCCCAAAGTTTATAGTAGCTTTCTTCATAATATTCAAAATGGGGGAAGACCCATATGTCCTTCAACAGGTGAATAGTTAAACAAACTGTAGTGTAACATACTAAGGAATACTACTCAGCAACAAAAAATATATAAAACAGTTGATTGAATGGCTGAACAAATCTCCAGCAAATTATGCTAAGTGAAAAAAAGCCAATGAAAATGGTTATGTACCATATGATTCCATTTATATAATATTCTAGAAATAAAATTATAGAAACAGAGAACAGATTAATGGTTACTGCGTGTTCATACAGGGGTGGTGGCAGAACAAAGTGGGTACACCTGTAAGAGGGCAATGTGAGGGAACCTTATGGAGATGTAAATATGTGTCTTGACCATATCAATATCAGTATCCTAGCTGTGATACTGTACTATAATTTTGCAAGATGTTACCTTTGGGGGAAACTAGGAAATATGAGAACTCTCTGTATTCTTTTCTTCCACTTGCATTTGAATCTATAATTATCTCAAAGTTGAAAGTTTAACTAAAATTTTAATTAACAGCTGATAATGACAATAGCCCCTAATTTTTGAATACTTAATGCTAAATATGAAATCTAAGCACATGATTCTTTTAATCCTCCCAACAACCCTATGGTACAGGCACAGTCTGAGGATCAGAGAACAGATAAGTAACTTGCCTAAGGTTACATAGTTAATTGGTAGGGCTATGATTCAAATTCAGGAGGCCTGGCTCCAGAGCCTACAATCTTAACTTCAGTGCTGATAACCAGTCTATTCCACATACTCAGGCTTCTCAACTTTATAAATCTGTATCAATGTTCCTGCTCTGCAACAGTTGCCTGAGAATCAGTAGCTGCTGCCCCTCTAGGCAGGGCATTGTTATACATTTGTCAAAGTGTCCACTACTCTGTCTTCAGTGGAGTCTATTTTATTATTCCCAGTTCACTTCATCCATTGATGTTACCCACCAGGTCCCGTAGACATGAACATTTTTAGACCCTGGCATACATTACCTTGTGTGTCAAGCTGCGCAGCATGATCAAAAAGAACAAAAAACATAAAACATTACCTTGTGCCTGCAAAATGAAAAACTCATGGAGAAAAAAATTATTAAGACTACATTGATCGGAGATTGGCTCAAGACAGCAGAGTAGAAGGACATGCGCTCACTCCCTCTTGCAAGAGCACTAGAATCACAACTAACTGCTGAACAATCATCAACAGGAAGACACTGGAACACACCAAAAATGATACCCCACATCCAAAGACAAAGGAGAAGCCACAATGAGACGGTAGGAGGGGCGCAATCACAATAAAATCAAATCCCATAACCCCTGGTTGGGTGACTCACAAACTGGAGAACACTTATACCACACAAGTCCACCCACTGGAGTGTACGTTCTGAGCCACAAATCAGGCTTCCCAACCTGGGGGTCTGGCAATGGGAGGAGGAATTCCTAGAGAATCAGACTTTAAAGGCTAGCAGGATTTGATTGCAGGACTTCAGCAGGACTGGGGGAAACAGAGACTCCACTTTTGGAGGGCACACAGAAAGTAGTGTGTGCATCCGGAACCAGGGGAAGGAGCAGTGACCCCATAGGATACTGAACCAGACCTACCTGCTGGTGTTGGAGGGTCTCCTGCAGAGGTGGGGGTTGGCTGTGGCTCACCATGGGGACAAGGACACTGGCAGCAGAAGCTCTAGGAAGTACTCCTTGGCGTCTGCCCTCACAGAGTCCACCATTAGCCCCACCAAAGAGCTGGTAGGCTCCAGTGTTGGGTTGCCTCAGGCCAGACAGCCAACAGGGAGGGAACCCAGCCCTACCCATCAGCAGACAAACTGAATAACGTTTTACTGAGCTCTGCCCACCAGAGCAACACCCAGCTCTATCTACCACCAGTCTCTCCCATCAGTCAACAAATGCTAAAGGAACTTCTCTAAGTGGGAAACACAAGAGAAGAAAAGGACCTACAAAAACAAACCCATAACAGTTAAGAAAATGGTCATAGGAACATACATATCAATAATTACCTGAAACATGAATGGATTAAATGCTGCAACTAAAAGAAAGACACAGGCTCACTGAGTGGATACAAAAACAAGACCCATATATATGCTGTCTACAAGAGACCCACTTCAGACCTAGGGACACATACAAACTAAAAGTGAGGGGATGGAAAAATATATTCCACGCAAATGGAAATTAAAAGAAAGCTGGAGTAGCAATCCTCATATCAGATAAAATAGACTTTAAAATAATGTTACAAGAGACAAGGAAGGACACTACATAATGATCAAGGGATCAATCCAAGAAGAAGATACAACAATTATATATATGCACCCAGCATAGGAGCACCTCAATACATAAGGCAACTGCTAATAGCTATAAAAGAGGAAATCAACAGTAACACAATAATATGGGGGGGAGGGGCTTTAACACCTCACACCAATGGACAGATCAAACAAAATTAATAAGGAAACACAAGCTTTAAATGACACAATAGAACAGATAGATTTGATTGACATTTATAAGACATTCCATCCAAAAACAGCAGATTACACTTTCTTCTCAAGTGCACACAACATTCTCCAGGATACATCTCAGGTCACAATCAAGCCTCAGTAAATTGAAATCATATCAAGCATCTTTTCTGACCACAATGCTATGAGATTAGAAATCAACTACGGGGGAAAAAAACATAAGAAACACAAACACATGGAGGCTAAACAATACATTACTAAATAACCAAGAGATCACTGAAGAAATCAAAGAGGAAATCAAGAAATACCTAGAGACAAATGCCAACAAAAACACAACAATCCAAAACGTATGGGATGCAGCAAAAGCAGTTCTAAGAGGGAAGTTTATAGCAATACAAGCCTACCTCGAGAAACAAGAAAAATCTCAAATAATTAACCTTACACCTAAAGGAAGTAGAGAAAGAAGAACAAACAACACCCAACGTTAGTAGAAGAAAAGAAATCATAAAGATCAGAGCAGAAATAAATGAAATAGGAGCAAAGAAAACAATAGCAAAGATCAATAAAACTAAAACCTGGTTCTTTGAGAAGATAAACAAAATTGATAAACATTTAACAAGACTCATCAAGAAAAAGAGGGAGAGGACTCAAATCAATAAAATTAGAAATGAAAAAGGAGAAGTTACAATGGACAACTCAGAAATACAAAGCGTCCTAAGAGACTACTACAAGCAACTCTATACCTATAAAGTGGACAACCTGGAAGAAATGAACAAATTCTTAGAAAGGTATAACCTTCCAAGACTGAACCAGGAAGAAATGGAAATATGAACAGACCAGTCACAAGTAATGAAATTGAAACTGTGATTAAAAATCTTCCAACAAACAAAATTCCAGGACCAGATGGCTTCACAGGTAAATTGTATCAAACATTTAGAAAAGAGCTAACACCCATACTTCTCAAACTGTTCCAAAAAACTACAGGGGAAGGAACACTCCCAGACTCATTCTATAAGGCCACCATCACCCTGATACCAAAACCAGACAAAGATACTACAAAAAAAGAAAATTACAGAGCAATATCACTGATGAATATAGATGCAAAAGTCCTCAACAAGGAGCTTTCCTGGTGGCGCAGTGGTTGAGAGTCCGCCTGCTGTTGCAGGGGACACGGGTTCGTGCCCCGGTCCGGGAAGATCCCACGTGCCGCAGAGCGGCTGGGCCCGTGAGCCACGGCCGCTGAGCCTGCGAGTCCGGAGCCTGTGCGCCGCAACGGGAGAGGCCACAACAGTGAGAGGCCTCCGTACCGCAAAAAAAAAAAAAAAATCGGCAGAAGACCTAAATAGACATTTCTCCAAAGAAGACATACAGAAGGCCAAGAAGCACATGAGAAGCTGTTCAGCATCAGTAATTATTAGAGAAATGCAAATCAAAACTACAATGAGGTATCACCTCACACCAGTTTAGAATGGGCATCATCAGAAAATCTACAAACAACAAATGCTGGAGAGGGTGTGGAGAAAAGGGAACCCTCTTGCTCTGTTGGTGAGAATGTAAATTGATAAAGTCACTATGGAGAACAATATGGAAGTTCCTTAAAAAAAATCGAATTACCACATGATGCAGCAATCCCACTACTGGGTATATACCCAGAGAAAACCATAATTCAAAAAGACACATGCACCCCAATGTTCACTGCAGCACTATTTGCAATAGGCAGGTCATGGAAGCAACTTAAATGCCCATCGACAGACGAATGGATAAGGAGGATGTGGTACGTATATACAATGGAATATTAACTGTAAAATGGAATGAAATTGAGTCATTTGTATAGACGTGGATGGATCTAGAGACTGTCATACAGAGTGAAGTAAATCAGAAAGAGGAAAACAAATATCGTATATTAACACATTATGTGGAACCTAGAAAAATGGTAGAGATGAACCAGTTTTCAGGACAGAAATAGAGACACAGATGTAGAGAACAAACATGGACACCAAGGGGGAAAGTGGTGGGGGGGTGGGGGTGGGGGGGTGATGAATTGGGAGATTGGGATTGACATGTATACACTAATATGTATAAAATGGATAACTAATAAGAACCTGCTGTATAAAAAAAAATAAATTTCAAAAATTCAAAAAATGAAAAAGACTACATTGATCTAAACCTAACAAAGTAGAACCATTAAAATTAATATGAAGTCTGAATTGTAAGATATTTTAAGGTAACTATAATAAAGCAAATGTCAATAAGTACTGCTAATATTACAGCATATGACATATTCCTTTAGGCCAGTTCTACCCATACTGTTAATTACTTAGTTCTTCCCTTTTCCAAACTACCTACTGTTACTCTTCTTTCCCTGCCTTACCCCACCATAGTAGCTGTCAGTGTCCCTCATATATCCTACTTGTTCCTCAGATACACAAGGTCATCCTCAGGCAACTTCTGCCTGAAAGCTTTCTCTTACAGGGAACAGGCCAGAAATGCCAGAAGAGTTAACATCCCCAGGGAACTGCCACCAGCCATTGACAGATGAGGACTAGAGGATAAATACCCCAGTTTCCCTGCCCTTGGGTAGGACAACTCTGAGGCATATTCTAGTGGATTGAGGGCCAGTTGCCTTCAGAGATAACCTGTTCACTGATACACCCTTCATTCATTTCTTTCCTTTCTTTGATTCCAAGTAAACCATTTTCAATAAAATCTTTGTCTTAGGTCTGATGAGCACCCACCCTAGCCTAAGACACCCATCCCAGGAAAAAAAGACCCAGCATGTTGTCTTTATCTTTTTTTTTTTTTTTTTTCAGTACGCGGGCCTCTCACTGTTGTGGCCTCTCCTGTTGCGGAGCACAGGCTCCGGACACGCAGGCTCAGCGGCCATGGCTCACGGGCCCAGCCGCTCCGCGGCATGTGGGATCTTCCCGGACCGGGGCACAACCCCACGTCCCCTGCATCGGCAGGCGGACTCTCAACCACTGCGCCACCAGGGAAGCCCCTGTCTTTATCTTTTTTTAATCAAAAAATTAACATTTGTTGGCACCACCTTCTTTTTACTTTTGAAAGAATTAAGACAAATGGAAGGATTTGGAGAATAATCTTTTTTTACTTTCCAATTAAATAATTTTATATTAAAAGGACATATTCAGGATATAAAAGAAATCACCAGCATGTTTTCTTTTTTTTTCCTTTTTGGCCACACCATGCAGCATGCAGAACTTCCCCAGCCAGGGACTGAGCCCATGCCCCCTGCAGTGGAAGCACAGAGTCTTTACCACTGGACCACCAGGGAAGTCCCCAGCATGTTGTCCTTAAAAATATAGCCTTATATATATATATATATATATATATATATATAGCCTCACCCAGGAGGAAAGTAAAGATTGGCTGTGTTTCCAGTCCATTGAAAAGGATTAGCCTGGTTGGTTTTAGATGGAGAGATAAGGTCTAGTTTTTGACTTGAGAAGGGAAAAGGTGAGAGCAGAAGCATCTGAAATCCCAACTTGGTATTGTTTCTTCCTCACCTCTGAATTCATCCAAGTCTGAATTTCCAGTAACTTTGCACTAATGAATTTGTTCTCTACTCTGGTGGTCCAGTTAACTCCTCCAAGGGCAACTATTGTGGACTGAATTGTACCAACGCCCCACCCATCCCGACCCTTGCCAAATTCATAGTTTTAAGCCCTAATCCCCAATGTGATTGTATTTGGAGTTAGGGCCTTTCAGGAGGTAATTAAAGTTAAATGAGGTCATAAGGGTGGGCCCTAATCTAATAGGACTGGTGTCCATATAAGAAGAGGAGGACACACCAGGTGTGCCTGTGCACAGAGAAAAGGCCAGGTGAGAACACAGCAAGAAGGTGGCCTTGTGCAAGCCAAGGAGTCGGACCTCAGGAGAAACCAGACCTGTCCACACCTTGATCTCAGACTTCTAGCCTCCAAAATTCTGAGAAAATAAATTTCTGTTATTTAAGCCACCCAGTCTGGGATTTTTTTATGGCAGTTGAGGCAAACTAATACAGCAACCCTCAACAAATGGGGGACAATATCTGATGTACATATGAATTTTTCCACCTCCAGTCCTTTGAGCAGACAATTCTGGAAGGCACTTAGCATGCTGCTCAGAAGGTTTTAGCCAAATCAAAGCCCTGTTGCCCAAAGCATTGACCTCCAAAACACACCTCATATTGGCTTTTCCTCCTTCTCTGCTTCAATCTCCCCACTATATTACTCTTGTTTTCTGCGGTCACTCTATACTGCCTATGTAGAAGTGCTTATCACAGCTCTGCTTTTGGGGGAACCCAAGCTAAGACAGGACCTGCCCCCAGACTCAAAGTAGGATCTGGTTCTAGGAATGGCAGCTATCAGAGCCCCATTCATGTACTGCACTCTTTACCTCCAGGTAAATTCAGGAATGCACTAAGCAAAGGTCTACTTCATTCACCACAGTCTTGAGCCCACCAGAGTATCAATGATCAGCTCCTACAGAAGAAACAATGGAAGTGAAGTCAACAACCATCCTAGGACTAAGTTTGGGCCTCTTCCCACAGTTCCTCGGACAGTATAAGCCTGTGGTTCTTGTATGATTCCATGCGGGGTGGGGGGAGAAAAGGGGATTGAATAATAACTGAGATTTGATTTCCTGCCAGATGAATAGATGAGAGGTCAACGCTGATGACATTTGGTTTAGAAAAATAAGGACTATATGTTTTACACCCTGGTGTTAAGAATTCATTAATAGCTGCAACTGGTAGTGTTAGAAACAGATCAAGGCGTGTTCCACATCATCTTCCATCGGTACCCACCCAGAGGTGCTGAGCCAAATCAATTCCAAATTAAGGAGATTATGTACTACATGTATTTATAAAATGGAAGAAATATTTTTGCCTCTTCTGTTCTCTTTTCCCCCAGGAATAATTTAAATACAAAAGAAATAAAGAAGTTATAAAGAACTCCCTTTTCCTGTGCTTGTTTTTCTAATATTGCATGTTATTTCATAACACTGATAACACAATATGAAGACCAAAAACAAGCTAGGCTTCTTTAGTTCAACTTAATTCTTTGCTTCTAAACAATGGTGGGATCGAAACCCAGTAGAAAATTTGGCCTACGAGACACACTGCAGTTAAGGAGTCTACTAGAACTGATGGCAGCGCTCTTGGTCTTTTTCAAGAGGTAAAAATTAACATCTTTCTCTTTTTTAAAAAGAATTTCTTCCCCTCTTTGCTAATTTGGAGTTTCTCCATTTTGAAGTTTTCAGATCTGTACTAGAGATTGTCCTCTGTGGAATTTCTTAACTGCCTGGAAGTTTTCATGAAACTAGCACCCACTGTATATACCTTCGCCTTGCACCTAGCTGGGAGACTCTCATCAAATTACCAAGTAGGTGAATAAATAAATAAATTTCTCTGTAGAAGAAGATAGTTAATGAACTCATTTCTGTTTGCGAAATCGCCTTCATTCTCAGCCTGTTTTTCTGCTCTTTATAATTTCCTGCATTGTTAACTTTAACAGAAAAAAAAAATGTCTTTAGTAGCACTCCTGTATCCTATTTAAACAGAAATTTCTTGACTGTCCTTCCATACTAATGCAACTCTAGTCTTCAGGAGTTGATAGAAACATTCAAAAGGACAGCTTAGCATATTACCAACACCTCCCACGGGTCCCAACTGTAAGCACTTTGATTAAGTGTCAGTAGTAACATAGACAGAGAGGGTGACTGCTGCGGGTGTAGACAGAGAAGAAACTGTGTGGGGCAGAGAAGTTAGCTTCTCTCCTTCCTTGAATGAAAAGCTATCTCCTGATGTAATGGAGAAAATGAACCCTGTACTTAGTATGAAACAGAAAAATTAATGATTCACAATAAAACACAGAAAATCATACTCTAATATACATATATCAATGGTTTTAGTCAAAGAATCTTAAGTAAACAGTTACCTTGATGTACATAAAACAAACTTCAGTTGCCATTTTACATATCTAAAGACTTACCTGTACTAATGTATTTGTTAACACCCTCGGGTTTTTT
>NW_020173388.1:8122129-8126183 GCF_003031525.2 Neophocaena asiaeorientalis asiaeorientalis | reverse complement strand
CCCCCCCAGCTTACATAAATCTACTTAATAAGGAAACTTCAGGAAACCGAAAGTGCAAAGATCTATTTCCTCCCTCTACCTCATCCGCCTTCAGCCCCAGGCTCGGCCCCAGCACCCAGCACGGAGCTTCCCGCACAGCCCCCTGCTGGTGGTCATCAGATAAATCCTTCTCCTTGCCACACAGAGCTTTCTCTGGTGGCCCCAGGTGTAGCTCCCAGCATGCTGTGGGAGCGGACTGCTGGGATGGACCGGAGGTCTTCCCAGTGGTGTCTGTCCAGAGCAGCACCATCCAGCTAAAATACAATGTGTGCCACAAATGCAGACCACATGTGTTATCAAAAATGTTCTAATAACCACATTGAAAAAAGTAAAAAGAGACAGGCAAAATTAATATTAAGAGTACATTTTACTTAACCCAGTTTATCCAAAATATCTTTTCGACGTGTGATCCATGCAAAAAACTATTAGTCAGACATTTTACATTCTTTTTTTTCCTACTATGCTTTCAAAATTGGGTGTGTATTTCACATCACATTTTAATTTGGATTAGCCACTTCCAAGTATTCAATGGCTGTTTGGGCCTGATGGCCCCATATTGGACAGCATGGGTCCAGAGCATACTGTGGTAGTACGTTCACAGAGGGGTGGGCAGGGAAAATGTCACTGCCTTAAATACCCCAGGTATTACACTTTGGGAAACACTGCCCTTGGAGTTTTCACAGCCTGAGTTCATGATATTAAGGGATCCCTAGTCAAATTATACTGAGTGAAATTCCTTGGTTAATCCTAAAACTGCCTACAATGTCCTCAGAAATGTTTCAGGGACCTCCAGACTAGGGATTGATTATCCCGTCTGAATTGCTACTCCTTTGGGCCATTGCTGAAACTATACAAAATTCTGTACCAGTGGCTGAAGAACACCTTAGTTAGGGGGTTTAACTTTTCCCCCTTTCTCCAGGCAATTTCTGTGATTTTATAATCAAAGCTTCCAAAGCTGTTGATTGTCAATGAGCTGTCTCTGTAGTGTTTCTACTGTACTCTTAATACTATTTTATTTTAGGCCATGTGCATAGTCAACATGGAGTGTGAAAAACACTGTATAAATCATAGAGCCATTTTAAAAAAACTATCCTCACTACATGTAAAAATAGCCTACCTTCTGTCATCTTGAGGGAGGATTGTTTAGTCACACAGCTCTGCTATCTGAATCCACTAGACTAGAGAAGCACTCAACCTTGTTTCTATTGACAATACAGGTCTGGCCTAAATATGCCAGTTCTAATTTTTTTTAATGTTTCTTAAAATAAAACAATATTTAAATATAAAAAATAACTAGGTTTGAATTTTTTGGCATTTGTGGGCTAATGAATCATAAAGTCATAGAATTACATAGCTTGAGGGAATTCCCTGGCAGTCCAGTGGTTAGGACTTAGTGCTTTCACTGCCAGGGAATCCTTGGTTGGGGAACTAAGGCCAAAAAAAAAAAGAAAAAAAGAATTACATATCTTTATAGAGGGTGAAAGGATTAGTTAGACCCTCCAGGCAAAGCTCTCATATTGTAGATGATGACAGTTTTTCAAATAAATATCTAAAAGCCTTGATCCAGATTTTAATCCAAAGACTTTCAAAAATCAAGATGTTTCAAATCATTATATACGTAAGAAATGATCATAATTTTTAAAATCATAAAATTTAGTTTATTTAATAATCATTTATTGGAAGTCTCCCATATACTAAGAAGTCTGGTAGATAAAGACAAATTATTTTATCCCTGTTTATATTTATTCCAATATATTATGATACTTTATGATAGAGGTTTATACAATTTGTAATGCTTTCAATAAACAACTAATAGTTTAGCTAACATATTATTGTTATTTATAATATATGAATATACTTTTCCTTTGTGATTAACCATAATGTAAACATTGGCTAAATAACAAGCTAAAACTTTAGCCAGAGACATAAAAAACATTATAATAATATAGCAGAAGATATTTAATGACAGATAAAAGGAAAACTTCCTGACCAAGAAGGTTATTAGAGCACTAGAATGGCTTACCACAGAAGACTGGGATCATTATCTATAAATGTAGGTTATTTCTTCATTATTCAAGGTCTGCTCAAGGAAATGTACATGCAAGCAATGAAGAGACATTTCACTTTTACTTTTGGTAAATTCATTTTTTTTCCTACTTATGAAAGTAATCACAAGCATTTTGAAAACAGAGATAAAATCTCACTCATAATCCCTCCACTCTAAATGTAACCAAGATTAGCAATTTAGTATTCCTCATCTCTGTCTTATTTTCTATACAGACATTTTCATTTTATATTGCTTTAATCAAGGTATAATTACATTTTTCCTATTATTTTCACATATTACAACATAACAATTTTACATGATATTACAACAACAAAACATGATATTCATGAGATGTGTGATGGGATGATTCTATGAGGTGTTAGTCCATGTATTTTGTTCCCCAAACCTATGACCACCTCTCCCCTTTGGGCTGCAAAACAAGAGGCCACCATCTGGGTAGGGTCAAGACTGAGGTCAGTTCTGGGTGTGAGGAAAAAAACACTGAATCCTAGCTTTCTAAGTTCAAAAGGAATGTCGAGATGTAAGGTCATTAAAAAAAAATTGTTTTGAAAGAAAATGCAACAGAGAGGCCAGTTCCTTCCCCATCATCAAGATCCAAAATAGAAACACTCCTTAAACCTGGGGAGGGTGGGGAAGAAATGCAGAAGAACCCATAGGGTTTGGAAGTTAGTCGGCCCCCCTCAACTCCTCACATCCGAGCTCCTGTGTGTGTTGGGTAAGGGAACAAAAAGCAGTGGAGCTGCCCTCAGGGAAGCTCAGGGGGCGTAGAGGAGAAGGGAATGTGCCTTAATAATGGTCCTGCCTGGGACTCTAGTAGTTCGCCAAGACATGGTAGAGTCGAGGAGAAGGCTGGAAGCAGGCAGTGGGACCCTGACAGATCCAAGATTCCCACAATGTTTACTTAAATATTGCCATGCAAAGGGCTCCAGTGAGTATCAACGGTATCACGTTGAGCCAGCAGGAACTCCAGGTAGAAGGGGCAGCAGGTGGATGTGTTCCCCCTCTTTACACATTCTAAAAAGAGAGGTACTTGAGCCAGGACATAGTGGGTATAATGTGGGGGCCATCCTCTAATAGAGGGACCCGCCCCCTCTTTAGGCAAGGTGAGCATGAGAGTGTCACGGGGATAAGTGGACCACTTGGGCAGTCTGAGCTTAATTGCCAGCAGTTTTGAGCAGTGCTGAGAAAGCGGCTCCTAGCATCTGGAGACTTAGTGGGAAGATGCAGCACCTCCCACTTCAGAAACAGGGAAACCCCAGTCCCAGCAATTCTCTTTCTAGGACTACAAGGTCATTCACCAGTCACATTTGTCTCCATAAATATCAAAGATTTAATACTCTCTACATTATTTTATTTATTTATTATTTTTATTTATTTATTAATTTATTTTTGGCCCCGTGGCATGTAGGATTTTATTAGTTCCCCGACCTTCCAGGGAAGTCCCTCTATATTATTTTTTATTTAGGTATCATGGAAATCTAAACTCTTGCTATGTAGAATATGAAATTGCGAATGGAAGACTGTTTATAGAAAAAAGACTAAAAAATCTTTAAGTGGCACATATAGGCACTCAATATTTGTTGAATGAATGAATGTAAGGACAATAGAATATAATAATTCCATTTGGCATCAGATTATTAGTCTAGTATTTATAATCTAGTTTGTAGAAAAGTTGCTCTGTGAAATAATTATATATAGTATACTTAATCTCTCTTTTGAGTCAATCATTTTTCAATTATCCATTAATTTATCTAAATTAAAAAACATTTCTATTATAGTTTCAGCCTATACAACTTTAGGAATAATATCCAAATGTTTATATTATGATATAAAGATATGGTTCTGTTCAAAACCTACCTTACTTGTGACTCTTACTCATTCTCCAATGATACAGTAGTTTTTAAAAAAAAAAAAAAAAAAAAGAATTTTCCTTAATTAATTTTGAGA
>NW_020173388.1:8073612-8122102 GCF_003031525.2 Neophocaena asiaeorientalis asiaeorientalis | reverse complement strand
CCTATAATTCGAATGTCGGGGCGTTTAATGTTGTCCCAGAAGTCTCTGAGACCGTCCTCAGCTCTTTTCATTCTTTTTTCTTTATTCTGCTCTGCATTAGTTATTTCCACTATTTTATCTTCTGGGTCACTTATCCGTTCTTCTGCCTCAGTTATTCTGCTATTGATCCCATCTAGAGTATTTTTCATTTCATTTATTGTGTTGTTCATCATTGTTTGTTTCATCTTTAGTTCTTCTAGGTCCTTGTTAACTGTTTCTTGCATTTTGTCTATTCTATTTCCAAGATTTTGGATCATCTTTACTATCATTATTCTGATAGTAATGTTTAATCCCCTCTCCTCGCGCACCAGGAAACAAAGAGGGAAGAAAAAGTCTCTTGCCTCTTTGGCAAGTCCAGACTTTTCCCCGGACTCCCTCCTGGCTAGCCGCGGTGCACTAACGCCCTGCAGGCTGTGTTCACCCGGCCAACCTCAGTCCTCTCCCGGCGCTCCGACCAAAGCCGGAGCCTCAGCTCCCAGCCCCGCCCGTCCCGGCGGGTGAACAGTCAAGCCTCTCGGCTGGTGAGTGCCGGTCGGCCCAGATCCTCTGCGCTGGAATCTCTCCGCTTTGCCCTCCGCACGCCTGTTGCTGTGCTCTCCTCCGCGGCTTCGAAGCTCCCCTACTCCGCCATCCGCAGTCTCCGCCCGCGAAGGGGCTTCCTAGTGTGTGGACACTTTTCCTCCTTCACAGCTCCCTCCCGCTGGTGCAGAACCCGTCCCTATCCTTTTGTCTCTGTTTATTTTTTTCTTTTGCCCTAACCAGGTACGTGGGGGGGTTCCTTGCCTTTTGGGAGGTCTGAGGTCTTCTGCCAGCGTTCAGTAGGTGCTCCGTAGGAGTTGTTCCATGCGTAGATGTATTTCTGGTGTATCTGTGGGGAGGAAGGTGATCTCCGCGTCTTACTCTTCTGCCATCTTCCCGGAAGTCTAAGTTTTTAAGTTTAATTTTCATCTTTATTTAATGCTAGAAATGGCTCTCAGATTAATAGTTAGCTAGTATATGGTAAGATTTCTAATGGATAACATTGTACTAAATAGATGCTAATGGATCAACGTTCCATTGGATATTGATAAATATTATCAAGCTTGACATGTATTATCTATAGAGTAGGACCAACAAATTTAAAATCTTATCTGTAAGAAAGTAAAAAAAAAGGGGAGGTTAAAATGCTTTTGAGTGTATAAATTATATAAGCTTTACCAAGAGAAATTCTGTAGTAAATATCAAAAGCCCTAAAAGTTTTTATACCATTTGATCCAGGGAGTATTGTTTGCAGGACAGTGAGAGTGCCGAGTCCTAACCACTGGACCACCAGGGAATCCCCAGTTATTATTTTTTTTAAACTCTCATTGTTAACAGTTTTACTGAACTTAATGATTTTTAATAAGAAATAAAAATTCAATAGCTTAAAAAAAAACAGTCCTTAATACAGGCTAGAGAAATCATCGTGAAAAAATGAAGAAAGCCTCACATATAAACACAAAAGAAAACATTAAAAGGACGTGATCACTTGAAACAATTTTCTCTCTGCCCCACCTCTCTGAAAGATGAGCCTTCTATCTATGGAGAATCAGTGGAAGTTGTTGTATAATTTTTGGTATTGGCAATGACTAATAAGCTGTTCTTTAATTTTGCTTTAAAAGAAATTTCATAATAAGGAAAATTCACCAAGGATTTTAAAGCTTGGGTTGATTCAGCTAGGTAGTCTTAGGGGGGAAATTAACTTTTCTAGTTCTCACAGTCATTAAAAAGGAAGCTGTGTACCATCTTTTTCATCCTGGTGGACGCAAAGTAAGTGTTGTATCAGCTTTGTATATACATCCTACTATCCAAACATTCAGCAAGGCGAAGTTTGGGTGTGAGGTGTTTTATATGGATGTGAAAAATAGCTACTTATTCAATCCTTCCAGAAAAGAAATTTCTTACCAAATGGCAGAGCATTAGGCATCAGGTGTTAACAAAACCCCAGCTGTCATCCATGGAACTAACAGATGTTATGAGAAATATCCTGGCAACTCCTATCCAGTACTGTGACTCAAGACTTAATATTGGGCACTTCCCTGGTGGTGCAGTGGTTGGGAATCTGCCTGCCAACACAGGGGACACAGGTTCGAGCCCTGGTCCGGGAAGATCCCACATGCCGCGGAGCAACTAAGCCCGTGCACCACAACTACTGAGCATGAGCTCTAGAGCCCATGAGCCACAACTACTGAAGCCCGCGCGCCACAGCCCATGCTCCGCAACAAGAGAAGCCAACGCAATGGGAAGCCTGCGCACCGCAATGAAGAGTAGCCCCCGCTCGCCGCAACTAGAGAAAGCCCGCGCACAGCAACGGAGACCCAACGCAGCCAAAAATAAATAAATTTATTTATTTTTTTAAAGTGAGCTTGTTGTTTTTCATTAACCATATGACTTGAAGTTAATTACCTGGCTTCTTTGAGCCCAAGAGTTTTAACTTGTTGAATGATAAGACTTTCATATCTCTGAAATTCTTTCTAGTTCTAGCACCTATTGTTCCAATGTTGTTTTTTTTTTTTCTTTTTGGCCGGGCCACACGGCTTGCAAGATCTTAGTTCCCCAACCAGGGATCAGACCTGTGCCCCCTGCAGTAGAAGCATGGAGGCCTAACCACTGGACCAGCAGGAATTCCCTCTAGTTCTTTAATCAACAGCTAGATTATCAATGAAAGTGGTATATTTCTTCTAAGACTGAAATAGAAAACCTATCTTCTTTTTTTTTTTTTTGCGGTACGCGGGCCTCTCACTGTTGTGGCCTCTCCCATTGCGGAGCACAGGCTCCGGACACGCAGGCTCAACGACCGTGGCTCACGTGCCCAGCCGCTCCGCGGCATGTGGGATCTTCCCAGACCCGGGCACGAACCCATGTCCCCTGCATCGGCAGGCGGACTCTCAACCACTGCGCCACCAGGGAAGCCCAAAAACCTATCTTCTTTAAAAGCAATTCCTTATGTTAGCTTGTTTTATAAAATATCTTAAATGCATCAAAATGTGTAATTAAGAACAGAACAAACTTCTTTGTACCCACCATACAGCTAAAATGTAGAACATTACAGTTTTTCATCATGTTGGCAAAAATCCTTAAGTTTGACAAAACATGTTATTGGAAAATCTGCAGGGAAGCTGGCATTTTCATACATTGCTGGTCGGAATGCAGGAATATCAGGGGAATTTGGCAATATCTAGCAAAATTACCTATGCATTTAACCTTGGACACTATAATCACCTTTCTATAAAATGTATCTCAAAGATATATAGGCAGAAATATGAAATGATGTATGTACAAGGTGATTCATTGTAGTATTATTTGTAATAGTAAAAGATTAGAAACCATTCAAATGTTCATCAGTAAGAGACTAGTTTAAGAAACAATGGTACATCCATATGATTCGTCCTATGCTGCTGTAAAAGATGCCCTGTAAAGTGCTACGGGGGAGAAAAAAGAAAAAACAAATGCTATGGAATATGCACAGTATGCTACTTCCTGTGTAAGAAAGGAGACTATAGATATATGTGTGTGTGTGTGTTTTAAGTAACAATAGAAGGACAAACCAAAAGCCAATAAAAATGGTTACGTATAGTGGAAGGAAAAAACCAGAAGCAAGGTATGGCAAATAAGCATGTGAAAAAATTCTCAACATGGTATGTCATTAGAGAATTGCAAATTAAAACAAGATACCAATACACACATATTACAATGGTTAAAATCCAAAACACTGACAACGCCAAATGCTGGGAAGGATGTGGTGCAACAGAAACTCATTCATTTCTAGTAGGAATGCAAAATGGTACAGCCACTTCGGAAAACAGTTTAGCAGTTTCTTACAAAACTAAGCATACTCTTACCATATGACCCAGCAATCACATCCTTTGGTATTTACCTTTTAAATATCCACAGAGGAACCTGAACACAGATGTTTATAGCAGTTTTATTCATAATTGCCAAAACTTGGAAGCAACCAAGATGTCCCTCAGTAGGTGAATGGATATATAAACTGTGGTACAACCAAACAATGGAATATTATTCAGCAATAAAAATAAATGAGCTGCCAAGCCACAAAAAGACATGGAGGAACTTTAAATGCATATTGCTAAGTGAAAGAAGCAAATCTGAAATGACTACATACCGTATGATTCTAATTATATGACATTCTGGAGAAGGCAAAACTATGGAGACAGTAAAAGATCAGTGGTTGCCAGAAGTTCTGGGGGAGGAAGGGATTAGGGATGAGTAAGTGAAGCATAGGGGACTATCAATGGCTGCTAAAATCATTAGGTGACATGTTGATGAGGGGCGTTATTATTACATGTGTTGATATCAGGTTGACCACTTTTGAACCTATTGATTGACAATCAGCGTTACGTGCCTTTTGTTGTGATACAATAGGAAATATACAGCATAATGAATGAAGTATCTTTGCCTAAGTAAATAAACCTAAATCTAAACCAAGCCTCTAAATCTAACTGCAAGTTTATAGGAAAGAGCATCCCATATTTATCAAAATGATAAAACTTGACAAGTCTGACCTTAGCAAGCTTGGTGAAGATGTGAAACTTCGGGAACTCTCACATTGCTGGTAGGCGTGCAAATTGACCATCCTTAAACTATGGGGAAAATCACCTTCTTGCCACTAGATGGTGCCTATTGGCTTTTGAGTAGTTTATTGTATTGTCTTCTATTAGGTTGCTACATTTCTGTAATTACTCGGCATCATCATTGGAGGAAGGGACTAGGCAAAAGCACCAGAGGAGTTGTAATCTGGACCCAGACAGCCATATCTGCTTTCTGCCTGTCACACCATGTTGGCACTGGGGACACATCTCTGAAGCTTGCTGTTTCCCCAAGCCACTTATTTTATTCAGTTCCTTAGCAATATCTATCTCTAATACTGTGTCAAAGATATTTTTTCTGAAAAATATGTTTTTTGATATTCAATAGCTTCATTCCTATTTTTTTAGTTTGAGATCAGAGTTATAGGAAATGGTACAAAGAAATTCTATACACCCTTCACCCAAGACCTAGATTCCCTCTTATTAATATTTCACCATTCTCTTGCCTTTTCTCTCTCTCTCTCTCTTTCCCTCCCCTTCTCATTATCTCACATGTATAAATATATGAGATATCAATTATGTATAATTTTATAAACCATTTAAGAGTAAGTTGCAGACATGATGTCCCGTTGGCCTTATAAACAAGGGGCACTGTTCAACAAAAACGACAGCATCCCTATCAAAATCAGGACAGTTTCTCAGACTTTCCTTATCTTTTATAGTCTTGGTATTTTTGAGGGCTAGGTACTTTGTACGAACTTCAGTTTGGGTTTGTTTGTTGTTTCCTCATGATTAGATACAAGTTATGGTTTGGGGGTCAGGAATATTACAAATGCAATGCCATGTCCTCAGTGCATCATATCAGGAAGCACACAGTGTCAATGTGTCTTCTTACTGGTAATACTAACCTTTCTCATTTTGTTTCTCCACTCAGAGATAATTAATAAATACTTTGTAGTTACTAATTAACATATAATTTTTAAGTATTTTGTGGGGACTGTGTAAATATCCTTTTTCTCATCAAACTTTCACCTGCTATTTTGCCTGCATAAATTATTACTGTGGTTGTTACTAAATGTTCATTTTCTAATTCCGTTATTCCTTCTACATTAATTAGCTGGCATTCTTTCCATTTATTTATTCATTTCTTTATACCAGTATAGACTCATGGATTCCTTTTGTTCAATGGTTTATAACCCATTATTAGTATTATTTATTTCGATGCTCAAAATGTCCCATATTTCACCACTGGGAGCCCCTTCAGGTTAAATTCTGTATCCTTTAACCTGTTCCCAATATACTTTGGGAGCTTCCTTATTTTCTGGAACAAGAAGATGCTTCAGACTCATCTTTACTTTCCATGGCACAGCCCTAGAACTGGCAACTTATCCAATGAACTCTGGTTCCTTTTAGTAAGCTACTTAGAAACCAAGATCTGGGTGTCATTGCTTGCAGGCCTCTCACCAAAAAGAGCTAGGATTACTCCTGTATCTACACCTATATCTGTTCTAACATTCTCTCTCTTTCTCTCTTTCTCTCTCTCTCTTCCCCCGCTTCTCTGCCCCTCTCTCATTTATATATGTAAATAACTCTGACTTCACAGCAATCTCTACAATTCCAATCCAATACCTCAAAGTTTATTCTCACCTCCCCCTTTTCCATATTTGTACCCCCTTCTCCAACAAGAACATTGTCCCGGCCCTACCATACCTGCCAGGTGTACCAGTTTAGTCCCTTTGACCCCAAATGGTCCCCAGTCATTTGCGATTTCTCCCTCCCCCTCACTGTGAACATATGATAAACCACTAAGCCTGAATATCCTGCCTCCTAAATATTTCTTGAATCTGTCTGTTTCTCTATATTCTTTATGTGTGATTATATGACTGGGAAAACTGTACCAGCTGCCTAGCAAGTCATCAATGGAATTGTGGGAGCTAGTATTTTCTTTCTCCCTCTCCCTCTAATGTTTTTTGGATTAATAAGACCAATTATTAAGGGTCTTATTAATCATGGTTAAAGAGCAACGTGTTCCCCAGCCCATGTTTGCTCTCATCCCAATAATTATTGAGAGGGCCCAAAAGTTGGATGTGAGGAGTTAAGTCTTAGTCCTGGTCCACAAAAATGAAGTGATACTCAGAAGGCAAAGCTCTCCTGATGGAGGAAGTGGCAGAAAGTGAGAGGCCACCTCTATCAGTCCAGCATCACTGGTGGCTTGGTATCTTGTAGCTTCCTAATCGTAATCTGCAACCTGAGTTTCTGTGGATAGGTGAGTGCATCTCAGTTTGATGCTGTACTCTCTTTTCTAGTAATGTGCTCCAGAAGTCCAGTTGGCTGTACTTGTCTTTTAAATATTTTGCATCGTCAATGACCTTGCCTTATAACCTCAGAGTTGATCTAAGAGGTAGAAGTCAGGTAAGGTTGGGAAAAGCACCTTTTCTCCTGATGATAAAAGAAATCATCACATTCTAGAAATCTGAGGAAAATGAAAGTAAAATGAAGAAAACAAACATCACCATAATACTATAACACTCGGATATAATTTCTTCCAGTTTTTTCTATGCTCTTGTAAAACAAACTTGATTTTATTATAGGCATTTACTTTTATATCCTGTTTTTTCTGTAATGTCATATAAACATTCTTCCATTTCATTTAAATGTCTTTGTAAACATCATTAATGAAAACATAGATGTGTCCTAACCATGTCCTAATTTTTACATTGAGTTTTTTTCCTGTTTTTTACAATGCTGAGTAATGCTGGAATAAACATTTGTGTACATAAATCTCTGTTCTCATTGATAATTATCTTCTTAGGTTGGATTGCCAGATGTAGGATATCTGGTCAAAGTCTATGAATATAGTTAAGCTCTTGGAGCATATTGCCAAATTGTTTTCCAAAAAGCTTGCTATAATCTACCCTTTCAGCAGCCATATATACGAGTGAATGCCTTTCTCACTCTGACACTGCATCTTAAAGGATAGGATAAGAAGTAAGAATAGGATGATAAAAAGGGAGATAAATGGAAAAGAGAGATCAAGTAGTCACCTGAGGAAGAACATTCATTTCTAACTTTTATCTTTTTACACTAGGGTGTGAGGTGATGTTTAGCCATTTTGATTTTCTTGGGAGCTTTTAGCCCGGTCTGATGTACACATCTAGGGAAACAGAAGATCCTAGATTCTAAGATACTTTGGTGATGTTGGGACATTCAGCTTTATCATTTGGTGGGAAGGTGAAAGAAATGGAATTGCCCAGTCTGGACACTCTGGAGCATCCTCCCTGCCTCTTTTTCTCTAACCCTTCACAACTGATCAATCAACAAACCCAGCCATTCTACCTTTTCTCTGTCTGTCACCACCTCTTCACCCCTATTAGCTTCTCTAGTTCAGGCTGTCATCCTTCACTCGAATAAATGCAATAACCTCCTAACAGATCTCTCTCAAATCAACCTTTACATAAAGTAGTCTGTCTAAAGCATAAATCTAGCCATCTCATATTCCTGTTTAAAAGCCCTCAAGGGTGCCTCATTGCCTAAAGAATAAGGATCAAGCTCTTGACAAGGGTCTGCTAATCTCTCCCCCACCTGTCACTACTGCTACATCTTACTTCCTCCTGTCCTGAGCCTTATACTTCATTAATAGCAAGCTATTTATAGCTACTTCACAAACACCACTTTGTTTCTTGCCTCTAATATGCTCATTCCTATTACTTAGCATACCCTGCTCCCTGAAAATGACTTTATTTCTTTTTCCAAAATAGTACAATAATTGCCCCTCCTTGGAGTCATATCATACTTCCCTGTCCCACAGATATCAGGTTTGGCTACATGGTTTGTTTGGACTAGGAATATGTGAGCAGAAGTTACGTTTGTCACTTCCAAGCATAAGCTTTAAGAGTCAGAACATGGCTTGCTATGCTCCTTTCTTTCCCCCATGCTACGAGATTAGTAATGTGGACAATCTACAATGGGCACGAACGAGAAGTAAACCTTTCTTGCTGTGAGCCACTGAGCTTCTGGAGTTATCTGTTACTGCAGCATTAAGAATCCTATCCTGGGGACTTCCCTGGTAGTCCAGTGGTTAAGACTCTGTGCTTCCACTGCAGGGGGCGGAGGTTCAATCCCTGGTCGGGGGAACTAAGATCCTGCATGTTGCACAGTGTGGCCCAAAAAATAAGTAAATTTTTAAAAAGAAAAAGAAAAAGAATCCTATACTGGCTGATACACTGGCCATCTCCTAGTCATTCTTTCACACAGGGTACTACCTCCACTGAGGTTCTGTAATAGATGTATGGCTACCCAGTACTTGATACAAGCAAACTTCCTGTTTGGAGAAGCTGCCATTGCATGAATTTTGTCAGGAGGCACTTTCTGCCTCCCACTGGGGAAGCCAAAAAGAACTGACCCTTGTTCTCCCGGATTCCTCACAGCTAGAGAATAGGCATGTGACCTAAGTTCAGCCATTTGGAAGCTCTGGACTCAGGACTTTGAATCTTAATACAAAGAAGCAAGAACAGTATATTATAGTATCATTTATGTTGCTAGTGGCAGCTGCCAGTGTCCAGTGGAGTGACAACAGTGAGAGTGCAGTCAGGGGTGTAACAGTGAGTGTCCAGTAGTGACAAGGTAAGCAGACTGTTCCGGTGGTGTGATCTAGCTGTCTTTCAGACTGCCAAGTTCCCTCATTCCTGCTCATTTTCTTAGCCTGCTTTTCTAGTTTCCCTACCAATTCTTTGATGTACCTAATATCCTTCCAATTAATCCGTTTTCTGCTTAAATTATCCAGAGTTGCTTTTGGTTGTCTGCAATCAAGAAACTTATTCTTACCAATTCCCAGGGCTCGAAGTGACCTGGTCTCCACATGGAGTCACATTTTCTTTTTCTTTTTTATTAATTTTTGGGTTTTTTTCTTTCTTTTCTGTCTCTTTTTTTAGTCACATTTTAATAGCCCAATCCTGCATCCAAAAAGAACTGTAAAAAGAGTTCCAATCCCTGTCTAATTTCTCTGAAGAACATTAAAAGGGATCTCTTTTATGACTCATATTTACTGATATTCATGCTCTTTCCTCACCCACCTCCACCCTGAGAAATTTCTCACTCAGAGCTCCTCCAGAGCATCACACTCACAAACTTCCCACCTCTCCACACCTGGACTGCCCAACCCTGGGACCTCTTTTCCTCTTACCCTCTCTCTCTGCCAGCTCTTTGTTATCTAGATCCTCTTACCTCATCCAGTTAGGTCCTTATGTATTTTATTTCACCTCCCAGACCTTGGTTCTCTCTACTCATTTTTTCAATTCTGCAAAAGGTCTGGGAATCAAGCTGGCCAAGAGAAGATTCTCCTTAAAGAAGAGGTGGCAAAACAGCAGCCCACAAGCTACCCCTAGCCCTCCAACTTAGTTTAAGTTGTAGAGTGTTGCTGTTGTCTTTATTGAGTTAGTTTCCAACATTTAACAGTGGGTGAATTTCACCTAAAAATCTGGATTTCCAGATCTTCTGGAAAATTAAAAGACCTGGCAACATTGGGATCCCATTTTCTTCGTGGTAAGAATCAACGGGAGCTTGATAGCAGCCGTCTCCGTTGGTGGGGCATCACTCCAGTTCTCCATGATCCCTCCCCACTTTTCCTCATTCAGGTTGCTTTTCTACCTCCTGTGGGCATTTGAATTTGCTACCCCTGCTCTGTAAGGCACACCAGGAAGGACAGGAAGCATCTGTGAGATGAAAGAGCATATCTTCTTTAGGGATGGGGCATCAAGTGAAAGAAAGCATACAGGAGGGTAGCACTTGCATATTGTAAATCCTGTCCTGCCACAATAGGACAAAGGAGGAGAGACTAGTGAAAGAGGAGCATAGAAGAAAGTGAGGCAGTTTCAGAGAGCATGGTGGGTAGGGGGACAAGACAAATGGATTAAGGTGCCTAGCTGGCCTGAAGGATAAAAGTGCAGTGTTTACAATCTTCCATGAGCTTGTGTTTTGGAGGCTTTCTCTCTCTCCTCCCACCCTGCACTCCTGCTAATCCTCCCCCCTTCTCTATACCTGAAAGGCATCATCCTTGATATCCCTCCAAGCTGCAGAGGAAGCAGTATAGTGCTCTTAATTTAGAAGCAAACTGCATTTGATTCTACTTTAATGCATAAGGGAGAAAGCTTTTGAAAGGAATCTTTTTTTAAATCTATTTATTTATTTATTTATTGGCTGCATTGGGTCTTTGTTGCTGTGCACAGGCTTTCTCTAGTTGTGGCGAGCGGGGGCTACTCTTCGTTGCTGTGCACGGGCTTCTCATTGCAGTGGCTTCTCCTGTTGCAGAGTGCAGGCTCTAGGCGCACGGGCTTCAGTAGTTGTGGTACGTGGGCTCAGTAGTTGTGGCTTGCAGGCTCTAGAGCACAGGCTTAGTAGTTGTGGCACACGGGCTTAGTTGCTCTGCAGCATGTGGGATCTTCCTGGACCAGGGCTCGAACCCGTGTCCCCTGCATTGGCAGGCAGATTCTTATCCACTGCACCACCAGGGAAGTCCCTGAAAGGAATCTTATGGTAAAATATTTTGAAAAGAATAGTTACCTTCCAAAGTTTCCTTATATTTCTTTTATATAAGATTTTTTCTTATGCAGTGTTAAAGTTCATGTAAATTATCAAACAATTGGGCTAAAATTTCTTACACTAAACATATTGTTTGCTTACAACTTTACAAGTTCTTCACTGAGAAAACTTACTTGAGACCTATATCTCTATTTTATATCTGTATCTGTATGTGAAAGAGAGTTTCAACCCTTTAGTACTACATGATTGTGAGTATAAAATAAAACAGCAAGTTTCAGACTAGTAGAGAGGAAACCTATGGCAATGTTCAAGGAAAAGAGGGGGTCAATGAAACACTGGATTGTGAAGGTGCTCCACTTTAACATTATTCACTCCTTCCTCTGGAAAGAATTCAGGGATTTTAATATTTATAGTAATACATCACATTCATGCTTTTCAGGGAAGATCCAAGTGTTGAATATAGCTTGGAAGGAAAGGGAAAAGGAGATGACAGTGGAGAGGGGGAAAAAAAGCTGTGTTTCATCTTTGTTGCATGCACCTGAAAGGGAGAATTGATAAATGACAGATTTGGGTTACTATACTATTCTGTTTAACTTCCATTTCTTGTCACCTTTCTTGGCATGTTATTCCACTTTCTTGTAGTGCTTGGTTATTTTTTATATTGTAACCAGAGACAGCAGAATCTTTTACAAGCTGATAAAGTAAAATGATATCATCATTATGGAGAATAACTGGAAATATCTAGTTAGTTTGAAGATGCACGTACCATGTGACCCAGAAATCCTTCCCGTAGATATATATCCTAGAACTCTTGCATATATGCACAGGGACACCTGTACAAGAATGTACTTGCAGTATTGTTGGTTATAATCTCTGTTAATAGTATAATAAATAACTGAATTGTGGCCTATTGATTGAACAAAATACTGTGCTGTAATGAAAAGGACTGAACTATGGCTTCATGTATCATTATGGAGGAATCTTGCAAATATAATGTTGATGAAGGGGAAAGCAGGTTGCAAAAGAAACATAGTATAACAATATAACAGTATTTGAAACAGTGTGGCTTAGTCATGCAGATACTCTGGAGTCAGACTCCTGAATTCAAAGCCATCTCCACTATTTACTACATGTGTGACCTTGGCAAGTAACTTAACCCGTCTTGGCCTCAGTTTCCTTCTCTGTGAAATGGGGATAATAATTGTCCTACTTAATGTGGTTATTATGAAAAGAAAAATGAGTTAGTACTAAAGTACTGAGACGAATACATAATACCATTATTTTTCATACAGTGTATCTTCAGACTAAAATCATGCAAAAAACACTCGGTATTTTGTAAGAATGTATACATGTAAAAGCACATAGATATGAATGTGAATGAAAATACAAATTAATGATAGCAGTTATCTCCTGGACAAAGAGCTATTTCTTTTTTTTTCTTGCTGCACTGTGCAGCTTGCGGGATCTTAGTTCCCTGAGCAGGGATTGAATCCAGGCCCCAGCAGTGAAAGCGCCATGTCCTAACCACTAGACCACCAGGGAATTCCCAGAGGAATTTCCCACATCTGTTTCTTGAGCTGTGGTAGGTACATGATTTTTTTTATTATAATCCTTATGCCTTTGTGTATGGCTAAACTACTTCATGATAAATTTTAAAGCAAGTAAATAAAGTTTAGCTTTAAAACTATACACACAGTGTAACCAAATTTCCCCAAGAATTGGAAAACAGAGGAAAATTCACCCCAAATCATACCCTTAACCCACGATTTTTAAAAATTATGTAATTCTTATTATCCAGCGATCCCACTCCTGGGAATATACCTGGACAAAACTCTAATTCAAAAAGATACATGCACCCCTATGTTCATAGCAGCACTATTCACAATAGCCAAAACATGGAAAAACCTAAATGTCCATCAACAGATGAATGGATAAAGAAGATGTGGTACATATATTCAATGGAATACTACTCAGCCATTAAAAAGAACTAAATAATGCCATTTGCAGCAATATGTATACAACTAGAGATTATCATACTAAGTGAAGTAAGTCAGAAAGAGAAAAACAAATACCATGTGACATCACTTATATGTGGAAGCTAAAATATGGCACAAATGAACCTATCTACAGAACAGAAACAGACTCATAGACATAGAGAACAGACTTGTGGTTGCCAAGCAGGGCAGGGGAGGGAGAGGGATGGACTGGGAGTTTGGGGTTGGTAGATGCAAACAGTTGCATTTAGAATGGATAAACAACAAGGTCCTAATGTATAGCACAGAGAATTATATTCAATATCCTGTGATAAACCATAATGGAAAAGAATATTAAAAAAGAATGTATATGTGTGTATAACTGAGTCACTTTGCTGTACAGCAGTGATTGCAACAACATTGTAAATCATCTATACTTTAATTTAAAAAAATTATATAATTCTTTCAACAACACAATGAGGTTGGTGAATAAGAACGTTATTTCTGCAGCGTTACTCATAATAGCCAAAATCAACCCAAATGGCCATCAGCAAGCAAATGGATAAACAAAATGTTATATATCCATACAAAGGAAGGAAATTCAGTAATAAAAAAGCAATGAAATGTTGTTATATGTTACAACTCAGATGAAATTCAAAAACATTATGCTCAGTAGAAGGAGCCAGACAGAAATGACCACATATTATATGATTCCATTTATATGAAATGTCTAAAAAAGGCCAAAAAAGTGCCGAAAATAGATTAGTGTTTGCCTGGAGCCATGGGAGAGGAAACAAAGTGCCTGCCAATGGGCACAGAAGATTTTTAGGGGGTGATGGAAATATTCTACAACTGGATGGTGATGATGGTTGCACAACTTTGTATATTACTTTGTGAGTTATTAAAATTCATTGAATTATAAACCTAAAATGGGTGAATGTTAGAGTACGTAACTTATATGTCCAAAAAAACCCCCACTGTTTTTAAAAAGTCTTTAAAGAATAAACACTTATGCTTGGGGGAGAGGGAGGGAATGTTATTTTATTTTATTTTATTTATTTATTTATTTATTTGTGGTACACGGGCCTCTCACTGTTGTGACTTCTCCCGTTGTGGACCACAGGCTCTGGACGCGCAGGCTCAGCGGCCATGGCTCATGCTCCGCGGCATGTGGGATCTTCCCGGACCGGGGCACGAACCCGTGTCCCCTGCATCGTCAGGCGGACTCTCAACCACTGCGTCAGGCGGACTCTCAACCCATTTCCCCCGCATCATCAGGCGGACTCTCAACCACCAGGGAAGCCCGGGAATGTTATTTTAGACTACAGACATGAACATGGATACATATAAATCTGAGAAAGGACCCAGAACTCTACCCCATTAAACTCTGTCAGTAAAAACCCTCCAGGTAGGTTGAGGTAGAGGCTGAAATCAAAGGCACCTTTCTGTCAGGGTCTCTGGGAGGAGGCCACCTTACAGGAAGACTCTCACCAACCTGGAATAGCCATAATAGAAAAAAAAAAAAGTAATGGTGGCACCATTAGGCAGAGAGAAATCTGGAGATGGTGCTCCCAGCACTTCATGTTCTGTGGGTGGTTTGCAGGAGATTCAGAAGTTCCTGCATGCCCCAATTTGGGGAGGGTAGGCACCAAATCCTGGAAATTATGATCCTGGGACCATATACCATGTATCTGTTGAAGACCCTCAAATTTATATCTCACATCTAACTCTAGGCTCCAATTTCCAATGCCCAACCTGATATCTTCCCTTGGGCATTGCACAGAAATATACAACTAAACATAGCCCCAAATGTCAATCTTGATCTCTACAGCCCCAAACCTCCCCACCCACCATTCCCCCAGGTTTCCACCCCCATCCACATCCACTGTCCCAGTCTCCCCAGTACACAGAATCCACTTTCTCTATCTCCAGAGCTACCACTTGTTCTTGGCCACCATAATTTCTCTCCTGGACAAAGCAACAAACTCTTAACTGGCCTCTCTGCTTCCACTTTTGCTTTCCTCCAGCCTATCCCACACACAACAGCAAAACTTGTTTTCTTAAATGTAAATTGGGTCCTGTCACTTAAATGCCTAAGACTCTCCAATAGCTTCCTATTGTACACAGAGTAAATCCCTGAATAATCTGGCCTAAGTCCCCACCTGGCATTCTTCCCATTCCTCACTACATTTATTCACATTTGTTCTTCTCTCAATTTTCACATTTCCTAAGCGCTTCCCATCTCAAGGCTTTGGCACTTACTGTTCCTTCAATTTGTACCTATCTTTTGCCTTCTCGTTCTTCACATTTCAGCTTAAATATGCCCCTCACAAAGTCACCTTCTCCAATCACTTTTTGTAAAGTAGCCTCCTTTTTTTTCCCCTTCCTTCATCTCCTTTTCATTTTCTTCACAGCACTTCTCACAATTTGCAACTATTATGTGTTGCTTTACTTATACTTTAGGCTGTTTCTCTTATGAGAATTAAACCTTTATGAACCACACGCTACTTACTGTTGTAGCCCCAGCATACAGCAAAATACCTGGAACGGCTCAATAAAGATTTGTTGAATGAAAGCACTTAGAAAACCACTTGAATATTTCCCCCTATTGTTCAATTTTCAAAAAGAAACAGATTTTCTTGGTCGTATCAGGATTACTTTGCTTACAAGTAAAGGAAGCCCATTTAAGATGCAGATACAGAGGTGGAAATAAAGATGCAGACCTACTAGAGAATGGACTTGAGGACATGGGGAGGGGGAAGGGTAAGCTGGGACAAAGTGAGAGAGAGGCATGGACATATGTACACTACCAAACGTAAAATAGATAGCTAGTGGGAAGCAGCCGCATAGCACAGGGAGATCAGCTCGGTGCTTTGTGACCACCTAGAGGGTTGGGATAGGGAGGGTGGGAGGGAGGGAGATGCAAGAGGGAAGAGATATGAGGACCTATGTATATGTATAACTGATTCACTTTGTTATAAAGCAGAAAGTAACACACCATTGTACAGCAATTATACTCCAATAAAGATGTTTAAAAAAAAAAAGATGTAGATACAGGATTCTCTCAGAAAGCTGAAGGGCAAAGGTACAGATGTGTTTTAGGAAAGAACTCAACACAGAAACTGGGGTACTATAGGGAACCTGGGAATTTTACCCTACATGCAAGCTAACAAGTTAGCCTGCCACCGTTACATTCTGGCAGAAGACAGAAGGTTCCTGAGTTAGAGACAAAGAACAGTATATCATTCATACCCATAGCAGTAGCCAGAGGATCAGCATTTACACTGGTTCTGAGCTCCAGTTCCCACAGGGCCAGGTGGTGCTTACACACCCAGTGTGTTGTGTTACAGGTGAGAAACTCCAAGTTTAGGGAACCCGAATCTTCTATAATGGGCAGGATGCATGCCTGACCTTGGCCCTGGGAGGAAACATTATTTTTATTGTATTGGATCATAAACAAACCTGCTTTTTTGCTACAGAGAGACATTATCTTTATATTCCAAGGTTGTTTGTTGTATAAACATCCTTGAAAAGATAATCCAGAACAAGGATGGCAGTGCCTCACTCACAAGATATGCAGAAATGCAAGAGATCCAGGGAGAAATGGCTCCCACCAGGCAGGTGAGGGGGACAGGATGCCCTAAGCCCAAAAAAGTAACAGACATCCACCAAAATCTCTGGAGCGTGGTAGCTTTTAGAATGGTTGTGGGAATAAGTTTAGCACTTTTTACAAATGAATTCAGGGAATATTTACTAGTTTTTATCTTAAAGAACCTTACCATTAGAAACTGGTTTTCTTTTTTCTTTTTTGGCTGCATTGGGTCTTCGTTGCTGCGCCCGGGCTTTCTCTAGTTGTGGCGAGCGGAGGCTACTCTTCTTTGTGGTGCAAGGACTTCTCATTGCGGTGGATTCTCTTGTTGCAGAGCATGGGCTCTAGGCGCGCGGGCTTCAGTAGTTGCAGCACGCGGGCTCAATAGTTGTGGCACGCAGGCCCTAGAGCACAGGCTTAGTTGCTCTGCGGCATGTGGGATCTCCCTGGACCAGGGATTGAACCCTTGTTCCCTGCATTGGCAGGCAGATTATTAACCACTGTGCCACCAGGGAAGTCCCGTAGAACCTGTTTTTCTTAAACAAACAAATAAAAAAAAACCTCTTCCCAAAAGGTATAGAATATTTTGAAAACAATATTAATGTGTTTTCACAACAATTGGTATGGAGGAGAACAATTTAAATTCCTGGCAATGTTGCATTTGAAATAATTCTTTAAAACTAATTTCACCTTCTAAATTTTCTTTTTCTAAAGAGTATACTGTGGGGACTTACCTGGTGGTCCAGTGGCTAAAGACTCCGCACTCCCAATGCAGGGGGCCTCGGTTCAATTCCTGGTCCACGTGCCACAACTAAGAGTTTGCATGCTGCAACTAAAGATACCACTTCCACAACTAAGAGTTCGCATGCAACAACTAAAGATCCCACATGCTGTAACGAAGATCTTGCACGCGGCAACGAGGATCTCGTGTGTCGCAACTAAGACCCAGTGCAGCCAAATAAATAAATATTTTAAAAATAAATAAATAAAGAGTAGATTGTGGCAAAGGGTCAAGAAGGGTATTGTTTTATGTTTTCCCTGCTTAAGGGAATCTGAACTACTCTGATTCTGTATGAATAAAAACAAAACTTGGAACATTTATAGCTGTCTTTAAAAGAAATTCAAGGCAGTGCTAAGGGACTTAAATGCCCTCATTTAATCCCTCATGACCATATCAGATTTTTAAAATTATGTTTGTACATGAATTTGAAATTCTGGTTACCCAGAACTCTGTAGATGAAGAAAGTCATATAGTGTTAGGAAATAAACCAGCTATCAGAGTAACCTTATTCTATGATTTCTCTCCAATCAGTGATTATGGAATGGTAGTTTGTAAACAAATCAATGATTTATTTACTGTTTCTTCAGTTACACTTATTGATACATATGTCTTAGATGATGAAACCATAAAATACTGAATTAATCAGTTCAATTCACTTTATAGAGAACTTAGCATAGCAATTGAGTGCTTAAATATTAGCTGAATTAGAAAATGGTCCACAAATTAATTATAGAACCAAGATTTTCAATCTTAATGAAAGACGAATACTTAGAAGCACCATTTCCTCTAATTTAGTGTTAGTACTTTTTTGTTGTCTATCTCTGAAATTTAAGAAAATATATTTTCTTTTTCCCCTTGTTGGTCCCATTTCTAACCCAAGAGAAACTAGAATTTATTTCAGCTATATTTAGCGGTAGAGTTAATCTGTAATAGAAAATTTAAATAGAACAAATTACATATTATCTTTTATAAAACTGAATATATTCTTTTTTTTTATTTACTTATTTTATTTTCTTTCTTTTTGGCTGCGTTGGATCTTCGTTGCTGCGTGCGGGCTTTCTCCAGTTGCAGCGAGCGGGGGCCACTCCTCCTTGCGGTGTGCTTCTCATTTTGGTGGCCTCTCTTTGCGGAGCACGGGCTCCAGGCACGCAGCCCTCAGTAGTTGTGGCACGTGGGCTGTAGAGCACAGGCTCAGCAGTTGTGGTGCACGGGCTTAGTTGCTCCGTGGCATGTGGGATCTTCCCGGACCAGTGCTCGAACCCCTGTCTCCTGCGTTCGCAGGCGGATTCTTAACCACTGAGCCACCAAGGAAGCCCTGTTATGTATTCCTTGAAAACCCAAACTATTTGAGGTACCTGATGAAGTTGATGTGCTAACTATTGCCTTTCTGCCCATAATCCCTTCCTGGAAATGCTATAGGATTCTGTTCACCTCTGCCCCCACCCCCACCTCATCTTGTTCTCCCACATTGGACTAATCTTAGCCTAATAATACATGAGTCTAGTGTTATGTCACCCAAGAATCTGGAATTGAGACACTGAGAGACTGAGTGATTAGGTCACAGTAGGCACACAAATGTCAACAGTTGTTACAACACCAAACAAAAACCCACATGTAAACTGATGTGAAGGGAACTCACAAGCCATGAGTAAGCAGAAGTTTTGAGAGAGAATTAGGGGAATGGAGCAACTGGCAAACACGCAAGAAGCAGAGAAGAGAGGGCTCTTGTTAAAATGTAAATCAGGTCATGTCACTCTTCAGCTCAAAATCTTCCCTTTTCTTCTCATTTTAGCTGGAGTAAAAGCCAAAGTCTTTATAAGAGCCTAGTAGGTCCTATAGACTCTTTCCTCCATCCCTCTGACTTTCATCTTCCAAGACTCTCCCCATCACTCACTCCAGTTTAACCACATAGATGTTGTTCTTCCTTGAAGCCAGGCACATTATTGCCTCAGGGCCTTTGCACTTGCTATTCTGTTGGCATGCTCTTCCTAAGTTACCTGCATGTCTTGCTCTCTCACCTCCTTCAGACCTTTGCTCAAATGTCATCTTCTCTGCAATGCTTTCTCTAACCACACTATTTAAAATTTCAATACCACCCCTGCCCACATTCCTTATTCTCTTCTCTCATTTGTTTTTCTCCATAGCACCATCATCATATGGCATACTCTACATTTTAATTATGTGTTTATTGTCTGTCACCCATCAGTAAAATGTAAGCTCTGTGAAGTCAGATTTTTTTGCTATATGCCCATTGCCTAGAACAATTCCTGGTACATAGTACGTGCTCAATAAATATGTTGGATAAATAAATGAATGACTCATTAAAGGAGATGGAAGACATTTCCTTGGTTTCTTACTTTGTAGTTCTGTTCCTCAAGTGGCCTGGCCACACTGTATTACCTACTCTCCGATGTTATAATACAACATTTTTTTTTTTACTTATTAGATTTTTTAATAGTTGACATATATCACTAGCATTATAATATCCAGAAAAATCTTTTTTTTTTCAAAATAAATGAGCACACATGATACACAACTATAATGCTTTTATCTCTTACATGTTTTGGCTTTATCATCTCTGACTGCTTCTTAATAGGAGAGCAATTTTGTAATATTAATATCTCAAGTGATAACTGGAAGATAATTTGGTCTTATAGGTAATACAATTTACCTTTTTGCTATTATTAAAAAATTTTTTAACATCTTTATTGGAGTATAATTGCTTTTCATTGTTGTGTTAGTTTCTGCTGTATAACAATGCTTCATTTGAAAATATTTTCTCCCATTCTTAGGGTTGTCTTCTCGTCTTGTTTGAAGTTTCCTTTGCTTTGCAAAAGCTTTGAAGTTTCATTAGGTCCCATTTGTTTATTTTTGTTTTTATTTCCATTACTCTAGGAGGTGGATCAAAAAAGATCTTGCTGTGATTTATGTCAAAGAGTGTTCTTCCTATGTTTTCCTCTAAGAGTTTTATAGGGTCCAGTTTTACACTTAGGTCTCTAATCAATTTTGAGTTTATTTTTGTATGATACAACTTTTTAATATCTCCCCTTTTTTACTTTTAATTTTTGTTTCTTAAGCATGTCAATATTTACATGGTTCCAAAGTCAAAAGCATGTTACAAGATAAACTCAAGATAAACTCTATTTTGTTGATGAAAAATTAATCAATCAATCTAAAAAAGAAATGGAAATTTTTATTTGAGCCAAATTGAGGATTATAACCTGGGAACAGCTCTTCAGAAAGCTCTGAGAACTGTTCCACCTATTAGAAGTCAAAGTACAGTTATGAAAATTTTTGCAGACAGAAGGCTGTACGTTAAATGATGTATTATCGACAGTTTACACAATCCAGATCTGCAAGTAAACAGTGGTGGATCATTGAGACCCCTTTAAAAGATCAAGAAGGAATGTAATCTTTAAAGGAGTTGTCTAGCTGGTGCTAGGAGAATGTTGCTCTTTATGGTTGAGCAGGTATTTCTGCTGATGAGGAGCTGTGGTTGGTGCACAATGCAGATACACCGCACACAGTGAGGGGAGAGAGGAGGCCAAAGGGCAGAGAAAATTTTTTTCATGTTTAAATTTTTCTTGTCTTGCCATAAAATATGAAGTTTATTTCACAATTTCTTTGCCCTTCACTCTGTTTCCTCCTTCCTCATTGGGTCACCATTTTTTTAAATCGATTTTTGGTTTAGGCTTAAATCGATTTTAGGCTTCCATTGTTTTTTATTTATATGTATATTTTTGTACATATATAAGCATATATGTATATCTTTTATATCCCTCCTGCTGTTGACTAAGCACCATTCTGAACCAGTTATCTTGGAGACATATGGATATTTTTCTCTTTCCTTTTCATTGAGGCTTGGTCCTCCATTGTGTGGATGCCTCATGATTTTCTCAACTAGTCCCATATTGATAACATCGGGGTTGCTCTCAGTCTTTTGATATTACAGATAATGGCATAAAAACAGTAAACTGCCTTGTGCATATTTCTGTTCGTATTTATTTCCAGTTTCCTTTTGGAATCAATTGTTACAAGTGAGATGAGATTAAATGGAGATTATTCAAGTGGTTTTCTGTTCTTTGCAACCAACAAGTCAAGATTAAAATAGCTACATATCCCTGAAGGCCCATCTGAAATCACACTTCTTCTGGGAAAGCTCTTATTATCTCAAGCAGAAAGACTCCACTTCTATTCCCTTAATACTCTCAAAAAAAAAAAAAATCAGAGGAAAAACAAACACACCAAAAAAGCCCTTATATTCTCTCTTGTCCATATGGCTCACATGGTTCTTTGTATGTATTGTTATCTTGTGTACATTTCATCCCCTTAATTGGACAATAAGCTGCTCCAGAGCAAGGAGCACAGTCCTTATGACCTTTATCATCTCTGGCCCTTAACAGTGTACCTTGAACTAGTAACTGTGACCAAATAAATACATAGAGTATAATCCAGCATACGACAATGCCCCATATAAAACTGTCCATTTAGAGATATGCCTCACACAACCCACCAGAATAAATCCCATGTCAACTGAAGAGTTGAATGGAAGAATTCTAAGAAACTATAAGAAAAAAAGGTGTGATATTTAGCATTTGTTTAGAGGTCAGGGAAAGGACTGTCTGAACTTTGTGGCTTTAAGCTAGACTGACCCAGTAAAAATGAGCCTGGAGCCCTCTAGCCCATCATTAGGGATCTTCTCACATAGCTCCTGCCCATATTCTCTGCTCATGGTACTAATCCTGGCTGGTTAATTGCTGGGCTGACCCTTCAAGGGATGACTGAATGTTCTTGCCCAAATATAAGGCTCCAGAGCTAAGCCCATTACTACAGTCATGTGGAAGATCTGGCAACTACATTATTGTGCTCAGGGAGCACATCTGCTTCCGTGTGGAGGTGGTGGCCTTTATCAGCCTTTTGACTTAAGTGCAGGAGGAGTTGTTTTATCTGCCTGGAGTATAATAGGCTACGCCCACTCTTGGAGGGGACCTTGTACAACATTATGATGTAGCTCTGAATGCATCTGTGGTGGAGAAGTAGAAGAGCATCTCTTTTATGCTGCTGGGTGGAGAGGTTGAGAAATTTATCGCCTTCCACGCACACTGCAATCCCATCTTTGAAAGCAATACGCACTGCCCTGCGATCCCATAGAATACATACCCTCTCCCTGCCAGTATCATTGCCAGCAACACCATGATCTGTCCTGCTGCCAATGCACAGCAGAATTTTGGTGGTTTTCTCAAGAGTTGTTTACAAAGATATCACATCATAATTCGGGTCCAGTATTGAAGGACCAGAGGATGCTGAAGCAGAACTGTGAACTGACAGCTGTGTGTGACTGAAGGTTGCCTGAATACCTGACCACACCTCCTGATCAACTGACGGGGGCTGCAAAAACCGGCAATAGTGAAAGTGCCATCGATTTGGGAGAATGGTGATGGTAGAAAAGAGGAAACAAGTCTTCCATAATGCTGGGGTAGACAACCATGCCGACAGACAGAGCAGCTCTGAACTGAGAGCCACCTCTTCATGTGCAGGTGCCCTATCTGAAGGAAACCATACCCACTGATAACAGGGGAACCACCTGTGCCATGCCCTACTACTCATCTCTTCCCTGCCCGACACCCTACCCTCGTTTCTCTAGACTAGAGTGCAGATGTGAGATGAGAGCTATCTGGTTTCCAGGAACTTTGGGGAGATGGAATCTGTTTACAGATCGACACAATGGCGGACTCCTGTGCATCAGGGAGCTCTGAAGAGCAGGCCCTAGTCCAACATATCTGGTTACCAGTGTGTCCCAAGACTAGAAACTCACAACCCAGACGGGCAGCAGCATCACTGGCCCTTTAAATGCAACGCTTCTGCCCACACAACCTGCTAAAAAGCCTGTAACCACTTAGCTTTAGCAGAGAATCACCCCTCTCATCTACTGTTGAGACCATTCCTCCTATTCTCATCTGTTTCCCTGGCTCTACACTTTGTCCTTTGATATCTGCTTTTGTCTCGCTTGTTTCAGGGCCCGTTCAATTTTTCCTTCTCTCATGTATAAGCCTAGAACTCCTGCCATTAAATTCTGACCTTTAAATCTTCCTGCTTTATTGATTGTGGGGTAATATTACTGCCCTAGGTAAAAGACTCCCTCTGCTAGCTTCTTCCCCATAAAACTCCTACAAGCTGGACTAGTCTATCAGCCTTTCCAGTAAGAAGCTCAGATGCTGAAGCTTCATCTTAGTAAACTGCTGACTGGGGGTGGGAGGCACATGGTCTTCAGGACTCTTCCACCCACCTCTCTGGAGTATCTGGAGTACTATCCGAGTAAATGGGCTACTAGGAAGTCTTTTGAGCAAGAGATAAAGGAATTGCTTCCCTCTCTAAGGAACAGATTGTTTCAATTTGTTGAGTCCCAGAGGTGCTGAGACTTCAAAACCGGCAAACTTGCTCTTAGAGCAAGAGGATCAAGTTGTTGGGTATCATAAAAGCAATAACCCTGGGCTTCCCTGGTGGCGCAGTGGTTGAGAGTCCGCCTGCCAATGCAAGGGACACGGGTTCATGCCCCAGTCCAGGAAGATCCCACGTGCCGCGGAGCGGCTGTGCCCGTGAGCCATGGCCACTGAGCCTGCGCGTCTGGAGCCTGTGCTCCACGACGGCAGAGGCCACAGCAGTGAGAGGCCCGCGTACCGCCAAAAAAAAAGCAATAAACCTTGCTCCCAATCCCCACTCCAGATGGTAGCTGACTGAGGTATCAATATTCTTGTAAGGAGAACAATGGAGAACTCATCTTGGTCATGAACTATTGGAGATTATGAGTGCGGATTCTGAAGTCCAACCACCTGTGTTCAAAGCCAGCTCTACTACTTCCTGGCTATGGGATTCTGGGAAATTATTTAACATTTCTGTCTCAGTTTCCTCATTTGTAAAATGGAGATGATGATACTAATAGCTGCTGCCTCAAAGGACAATTGTGAGTTTAAAATGCATTATTACATATCATAAAAGTGGTCAATAACTGTTAGCTACTAGTATTATTGGGCTAATTCAAAAAGACCTAGATATTTACAGAATTACACTTCCAGGGTACATATAACTTTGTTTACATAAGGATGATGATGAATAAGAAAGGAAATTTCTAGATGTGCTTCAGCAAATTGAATAGTTGATTATGTCTTTCTGTCTGTGTAATATTCCAGGAGTATCCCAAAGACTCAGGAATGGAATTCTCTACAACTTCTTAGATAGAAGAGTAACTGTATAAATATCTCTATGACAGCTTAATTTACTTTAGCCTAATACAAGCCTCTGTTCATAGCCTATTATCTCTCTAGCATCTCTAAGTCAATACTCAGAATAATATATTTAAAATCTTAGATCAGATTACTGTGACTTGTATCAACTTGGAGATTTAGATGATTCTTAAGTTTTCTCCTATCCTTGAATGGTAGGTTCTCTAGAACATCATGGATATCCAGAAGTGGTTCATATTCTACTTTTCCAACTTCACTATCTGATATACTACTTAAAGAAAGGAGGAAATAATAAATTTTATTTAACAATCTTACCCTCCCTCTTGCTACCACAAAAAGGGTGGGAGACTAGGTATTGTTCCATTTGGGGTTAAGATGGCAGCCTTCTAAGAGTCTGAGAGCCTGTTTACCTCTGCCCTTATCATGGACCTTCCCATTTTGCATCAATATAATACATACCCCCAACAGTGTGATAGGGGGCCACCCTTGGCCGGAGGACTTTCTTAAGGAAGTGATGTCTGCCATTATGGTCACTTTTGAGGCATCCCATAACTTTAAGATTTGATCGATGCTGACTGGAAAAATTCTATGTTCAAATCCTGTGCCCCTCTTCTTTTTGTCCCCAAGATTTCAATTCACAATTTCTTATACACAGAGCCTTTAAAGTTCTTGAGATTCCTCCTTAAAGTTGTATGTGCCAAGACAGTAAAGAAGAGCCCTCTTGATAGACCAGAGGGAGGTAGATCTCTGGGAAGAATGCTGGTGAGGAATAGGTGAGAAAGAACATGTAGGAAATGACTGGTGCAGTGTGTGCCTGTGAAGACAAAATAAATGTACTGGATAGTAAAGCTTTCTTCAAAGAATTGGAGCATTTTTTAAACAAATGCAAATATTTCTGTAAGTGCCTAGCAATTTCTAAATTCCTTTTGGGCATGTGCTCATATGAGCGCACCCGTACACACACACACACACACACACACACACACACATCTTTGTTTAGGATTGCTAAATACCTTTAAGCCATTGAGTAATAGTTTGTTTACTTAAATAATTTTAGTGGTTGTAATATTTTCCACTTTGTCAGGAGCTTCACCAAGAGGTAACATACAAGTAGAAACAAGTTATGGAAAGGGACACACCTGCTTAGAAAAAAAGCAACTCCTTCGTCCAGGAACAAAGCAAGCTTATCAAAAAAGACAACACCTGAAGAGCCAGTCGGGATAATTGTGCATACTGCAGACACCTCCTAGCTTTACTCCTCATGTCTGCCTGAGAGTCACTTTTAGAGTGACTTTTTAAAAACATGCTGTAACACTTCTAGTCACCAGAGAATTGTAGTTAACCTGAAAGAGAAAGACAGGTTTAGGATGGAATGGAAGTATTCTTGTCCTCATACGTCTCAGTGAGAACCTAAGACTTTCTCTCCTCAGCAATTCTTAAGGGCTGTTGGCATTCAGGATGTGGAGAATGACCTAGTTTTGAAGATGACATATGTAGTGTGACATGTTGCTTTTTGGAAAGAGGAAAATATAATTAAGAAAATCAACTATTCAACATTATTAGGAATCTCCACTTTAATGATTTGAGACATAATAAACGCATTTATCTGAAATTCACTCGACCTAAATCCATCCATTCATTCAACATTTACTGAACACCTACCACACAGTAGGCACTATTCTAGGCACCAAGGATACATCAGTGAATCCTGTTTTCACACAGTTTACATTCTGCTGGGGAGAGATAGGCAATAAACAAAGGAAGAAATAGATGATGTGTCTGAGGAAAAATGAAACAGGCTAAGAGGATGGGGGATGATAGGGATGCTCTTTTATGAGGGTCATAATAATGAGGATAGTGAACTTAGGTGGTGATATTTGAGTTGAGATCTGAATGAAGGGAGAGAGTTAGTAATGTGACAGTGTGGAGGAAGAATTGACCCTAGATAGTGGGAATAGCAAGTACAAAGTTCCTAAAATACAAACATGCTTGCAGGTTTGAAGAACATCAGAAAGGCCAGTGTGGCTGGAGTAGAGTGACGGAGGGGAAGAATAGGGTAGTCAATGAGATACTTGCATAAGTTGCCAAGTATCAAATCTTTTAGGCCAAGGAGAGGATTTGGGATTTTTAAGTATGTTGGAAATCAAGTAGAGGATCTCTAGCAAAGGAGTGACCTGATCTGACTTACACAAAGGACCATCTGGTTGCTCTGTGCATCACAGATTGTAAGCAGCAAAGTGGAACAGCCCATTAAGAGAATACCACAATAAGCTACACAAGAAAAGATGGCAACTTGAACTACAGCTGTACCAGTGGTGGTGCTAGGAAGTATTCAGGCATATTTTGAATATAGAGCCAGAATGACCTGTGTAAGGATCAGAGATTAAAGTCAAGTACCAGATTTGTGGTATAGCTAGGATCTGCCATCCAGTGTTCTGATGCTCCATTCATTTTTCCACATTACACCAACCTCTCCTTGCCCCCATGAACTTCATAATGTTATATGAACTATTCTTTTCAAGGAATATATTTGAAATGTTCTTGTTACAGAACCTGTTTAGTTGGGATCTATTTCACAAACTATTAAATGCAAGTGAAAGTGCTATACATGAAGCAGCCGTGTTGTTTAATCCTCTGGTGACTAGTTCAGATGTGCCAGAGACAGCAATAATATTTATATGTGCATTATATAGATTATACAATTATTGTGACACAAAGATATCCTTTGACTAGGTGTGCATAGCTAGGAAAATATTCTACTTATTTATTTGTTTAGGCAGCTCTGTGTCTTAGTTGCAGCACGCAGGATCTTCACTGTGGCATGCGGACTTCTTAGTTGGGGCATGCGGACCCCTAGTTGCTGAATGTATTGCAGGATCTAGTTTCCTGATCAGGGATGGAAACTGGGCCCCCTGCATTGGGAGCGTGGAGTCTTAATGCACTGGACCACCAGGGAAGTCCCGACATTCTACTTATTTATAATTGGTCAGCAAACGTCAAAAATACTCAATGCTTTTTTTTGCTATGAATAACCATCTATCCGGTCCTTGACTTATCAGAATTTACATTCCTCATAACTTTCAACAAACCAGATATTCAATGTTCACTGTGTCAGACACTCTACTAGACATGAAAAACTAAAATAAATGGTCCCTTTTCATCAGGTACACAAAAACAATTGAAAGTGACTTAGAAAAAGAAGCAAAATTTTTAAAAGTGCAGACACCTGTTGCAAACTATTGATCAGGCAATGCTAGAGTGAACAGAACCACTAGATCGTTGTGGAATTGTCAGGAAAAATTTTCCTAGATGGGTGAGCATGAGTTTTAAGAAAAGGAATCGGATTTAGCACTTTTATGAAAAGGAATCAGATTTGGTAGAACATTCTAAGTAAGGAAAATATAGCACAGGAAGGCTAAAGGGTAGAAGCAAGTGACATGGCATGCGAGTCCACACCCAGGTGTATGTAATAGGACTGGATCATTATTAGCAAAGGGTGGAGAAGGCAATTCGAGGAAAGCTGCAAACATAAACCAGTAGTTCACAACTGACAACTCAAGAGCAGTTAATGTGATCACAACAAAGAATTTAGGTGTTTTGTTTTGTTTGCTGTCAGTAGTACGAATTATAAACGGGTGCGACTGAAGGCAGACTCTTAGTCATACTTCTCTCAGCATTCATCAGTATTTGTCAACACGTTTATTAAGTACTTTCAATACACAACTGTTTTCAAGACTATGAAAAAAGATTTTCAGAAGAAAACGATACAAAGAGCAGATTCTGCATCAATTAACAGACAAAGTTGAGAGAGGAGCAGTTTTCTATCGCCGCTTCCGTGCCAGTGTGCAGTAAACTGCAGTGAAGTCGGGAAAACTATTCTAGATAATGCCTTCAAAGTGCACAGTGTCTCCCCGTAGTAAGCACTTAACAATTTATGGTTATTATTTTGACCTTAGACCTCTCTTAACCATTGCGATTCTGCTTTCTCATTTTCAGAGGAATAAATGGGTCACAGATGGTCTTAGGATCCTGCCAGCCCCGACAATTTCCTATTTCAAGGAGGCATCGAATAAATATTTGCTGAACAAACAGACGAAGCAAACTGTCTCTCCACGGAGCCGGGCTGAGCGCCCACCAGGGAACCAGCCGGGAGGGAGGACAGGCTCGGATGCTGGACCCAGAAGCGGGTGCTCATCCAAGGCCAACAGGCGGGGTTGAGGGAGAGTCTCGATTTGCAATCTTAGCGCCACCCGCCGCCAAGTCCACACTCCCCTCGGGCCCCGCCTGCGGCCGTAATCGCTCTTCTCAGCCACCAGGGCAACGACCCGCCTCCGCCGACGCTCCGGCCCGCCCCTTCCGGTTTAAGCCCCGCCCCACCGGCCTCGCCCGTGGCCCCACCCCTCCGCGAGATCGCCGCCGGGTCCTCTCAGCGCCCGCCGCCGGCCGGTCCACCCACCGACGCTCTGAGGTCACCGACGGGGCCGGGCTGAGGTGGGCGGAGGGACAGAGGGAAGATGGCGGCCGAGGCCGGATATTGGCGCCGCCTCCCCCAATCCTGGAGCCGGCGCAGATGAGGCGGCTCGGCTGGGGCCAGCGGCGCGTCGCAACCGGAGCAGGGGGGGACCCTGGCAGTGGGGCCTGGCCCTGATATATGCCGGCGCCTCGGCTAGAGTGAGCGGCGGCGGCGCCTCTTTCCTCCGGCTCTTTCCCTGTCGCTGTGAGTCTGAGCGGGTGGCGGGCGGCCGAGGCGGCGGGGCCGGGATGGAGGACATTAACTCCAATGTGAACGCGGACCAGGAGGTGCGGAAGCTGCAGGAGCTGGTGAAGAAGCTGGAGAAGCAGAACGAACAGCTGAGGAGCCGCTCCGGGGCCGTGCAGGGCGCCGGCTCCCTTGGGCCTGGCAGCCCGGTTCGGGCCGGCGCGTCCACTCCCTCCTCCGGAGCGGCGTCCCCTAGGGGCTTCCCCTTGGGCCTCAGCGCCAAGTCGGGCTGCGGGGCCGGGTCGGGCCCGAGGCGGACGAGTAGCGAGGAGCTGCGGGACGCCACCTCCTTGCTGGCAGCGGGCGAGGGCGGCTTGCTGGACGAGGTGGAGCCGCTGCGGCCCGAGGAGCTGGAGCGCCTGTCAGGCTGGGAGGAGGAGGAGGAGAGCTGGTGAGCGCGGGGCTCCGGGCCGGAGCTGGGCGGGGACGGGCCCGGGGGCGGAGAGCGTCTTCCGAGGGCCCCCTGGTAAGACACCTCGCTTTGTGTAGCGGGGTCCGCTCTCTGATTCATGGTTTTCTTGCTTTGGCTGCGGAACGGTCAGCGAGAGTTGGGGGTTCGAGGCTTGGAAGAGGAACAGGCTTTGTAGCTAGTTCTCCTCTGGATTGGGGACCCTCTGAGCTTTGGATCCCGTTGGGGTCTGGGGTCTAGCACAGCCTAGGAAGGGCTGCTCGCCGTGGGAGGAGTCGGAGATGGGAAGCTGCTTTGTAGGAAGGGATCCAGCTTTGTGTGAAATACTGGCTTTCGGATGGCGGCCTGGGCATTTTGGGTGTGATGAGGTGTCACCCGGTGCGCGGAGCAGACCAGGGTAATCTAAGTCCGGGCAGCGGTCAGTGTTTTGGACCCGTGGGAGATGGGTACATTTCTGGCGGCGATGGGGAGACCGTGTGGATCAGCAGCACTCCCCCTTGGGTAGTAGGGTGACGCTTGCTTTGTGTGAAGAGGGCAGAGGATGGTGCTGCTTTGTGTGACGAGTCAAGGGTGGAACAAGAGCCCTGGCTCTCATTTTTTACACAAGAATTGGGTCTGGCATTTTTCGAAGCTGTGAAGTGACAGTCATGTATCTTTCATTTCCATGTCATCCTAGGGGCAGAGAAAAACAGCCGTATTTAAAAATCTAAACCGAACTGTATTGTTATAAGCTACTTCTTGATAAAATTATGACCCACACCGTAATATCATTTCCATATATAGAAAGGACATGAGAGGCAGTTTCCCTCATGTTTTATTGTAATTGCATAAAGATGTCAACGGGATATTCTTAATTTGTCTTAATTTATCCTTTTTTAAAGTTTTAATTTTTAGCTAAAGTATCTCTGCTCTTTGTTGAAACTGAAACTTCTAACTTAGTAAGGATGAAATCCTTCATAGACTCCGGTTTCGCAGGGCTGCAACCCTTACAGAGTGTACTGAGGTAGTTAAGAGCTTTGCCTGGATTCAGATACTGGCTCTGCTACTTAGTAGCTGTACAGCTTTGGGCAAGTTAATCAGAGCCTCATTTTCTTCCTCTGTTTGATGGAGAAGATAATAGTTCTTACCTCTGTAGAGTTGTGAAGATTATGTGAGCTAATCCATGTATGCTTTTAGCATGGGTCTGGTATATAAGCTCTGTGAGACTAGCCACTATTACTCTTAAGCCTAGTTGTTTAAATCAAGAAATATTTAGTGAGTGCTTTCAGGATCTTGAGGGAGGTTCTTAAATGTTGATCCCTGTTCATTAAGGAAGTTATAGTCTTGTTGGGAGCCAAGTTTTATGGAGGAATAAAGAAATAAGCTAGGAAATACACAGTGTATTGCTTAAAAGAGTGATAGGGACAAAAAGTACTGAGAGTGCTCAGAAATTGAGAAGAAAATAATAGTCTGGTTGGGGCAAACTTTGAGGAGCCTGAGAGTGGAGAAAGAGTGGGAAGGGCATTTTATGCTTTGACAACTGCTAGAGCAGAGTCAGAGATATTTGTAACTCTCAATTAGAAAGGTTTGAGTTACAGAGGTGCTCTTGAATATATGATGTCAAGCCTTTATTTTATTGCCAAGTGATACCAAATATTATTAGAACTGACTCTGGTAGTGACAGTTTTCATATTAGTGTGAAATCACGTCCTTACAAAGGAATCCTAGGTATGTATACACTTTAAAAGAAGTCGGAATCATCTAATATCACATGCCTCTTCCAAGTGATGATGATAATGATGCTCATAATAATAATGAAGATTAGCTGCACTCATTAGCCCATTTTAGACTATGTATTCTTAAAACACATTGACTCCCCTTGGAGAAGCTGATTAAGTCTTTTGCTGCTTTGGTTTCTGATCACAGTGTTTTTGTTCAGGTAAAGCAAGTCTTTTAAAATACTATGCCAGAAGTTTCTTTTGGCCAATTGATTCCTGCTTACTACTTTGATCCTGGTTACATATCTTGATGTTATAGATGTCCTGTGCTTTTTCTGAAAAGATTTGTGTGAATTGAAAGTTTGAAAATCATATTTAAAGTGCTTTGGAGTATGTGTATGGAGTATAAGTTATAAGGGGTAGTGGGTGTTAGTAACAGTGAGGGAAAGAAGAGTCAAGAGTTTTTCTTAGCAAGCTGAAAGTCTACTTTCTATAACTTATACCCATTTCCTTCCTTTTCATCTAGAGGAATGTTTTTTCCCAAATGTATACCACAAAATGTCAGTCCTGAAGGTGTTAGTAGATATTGTGTGAAAAAAATAATTGTGGGTCTGAGATCAAATATATCTGGGAAAAACGAGGTTCAACAACAACAACCAAAAAAACCCACCAGATTTCTTTAATGCTGGGCTTTTAAAATATGCTAATATGTATTGAATGTAGTAAGTCTCTAAGTGGTATGGTTTGTTTCCTAAACTTATTTGCTCTCCCAAGGAACTAGTGTCTTTAGAACACACTTAGAAAACAGTATTGTATTTACAGCGGTGGCTTTCACGGTTTTGTTTTGTTTTTTTCTCAATCCCAGCTTCATGATAAGAAATACATTTTATACCATAGCCTAGTACACACATGTTTATGAATAATTGAAACAAAAGTTTCACAAAACTATACTTGGTATATGTGGTAAAGCACTAATGTTTTCTGTTCTGTTTCTTTAGAAAAAAATGCTGGTTACAGCCCACTGAGCTGATGTGGTGACCCATTAATGGCTAATTATCAGTTTGAAAAATGCTCTTATAGAACAACTCAGAAAAGTCTAGAGAAGGGAACTAACATTATTGTGTATCACAGTGTGTCAGTCTATGCCAGGCAACTTATAAACATTTTTACACTTAATTGCATTTAATTTTTATCCATTTATGAGGTAGGTATCATTTTTTAGGTAACGACACTTCTTCTCTCTCCAAGCATCAAATAACAGATGGTAAATGATGGAGTCAGGATTTGAATGTAGGTCTTTATGACATCATAGCTTATGCTGTTTCCATTATATTTTGCTTTCTCCAAGTCTGATTCCTTTTCTGCATGAATGGCCCCTTATGATATTTGAATACTACCATCATGACCCTGCTGACTCCTCACCACCACACACTCTGAGCATTCTCATCTCTTCTTCAGAGTAATACAACCCCAGTTTACTTAATCATTCCTTAGATAATGTAATTCTCTGATGTTTCAACTGTGGTCATTTTTCTCTTAATGAATTCTGGTTGCTCCTTGTCATTAAACGTGGTACCCAGAACTGTACTCAGCATTTTAGATGGTATTTGACCAGACAGTGTGTGGTGGATATGTCTTGCTTGAGCTAAATGCTATTATTTTGAAACCAAATATTCATTAACTGTTTTAATTTCTGTTATTTATGCTTAAAATGAGTGAGTAGTTTCAATTACACTTCATATGTTTTATACATAGGCTGTTACAGTAAGTCTTCCTAACCCTGGTTTTCTGTAATGAATTTTTTTAGCTTGAATATTAGGCTTTTATATTTCATTTTGTTAGTCTTTTTTTTTTTAATTTATTTATTTATTTATTTTTGGCTGTGTTGGGTCTTCGTTTCTGTGTGAGGGCTTTCTCTAGTTGTGGCAAGCGGGGGCCAGTCTTCATCGCGGTGCGCGGGCCTCTATCGCGGCCTCTCTTGTTGAGGAGCACAGACTCCAGATGTGCAGGCTCAGTAGTTGTGGCTCACGGGCCTAGTTGCTCCGTGGCATGTGGGATCTTCCCAGACCAGGGCTCGAACCCATGTCCCCAGCATTAGCAGGCAGATTTCTCAACTACTGCACCACCAGGGAAGCCCCCATTTTGTTAGTCTTGATTTAGGCATTTAATATCTGTTCCTTCCAAATTTTTTTGTCATTTTCATATTTCATAAGCATACCTACTGGGTCTTCATTTAAGTTGTTGATAAAAATATTAAAATGACAGAATAAAGGGCTCTGAAATATGCAGCTTGACTAGACTCCCTCCAGATTAATGAACATCATTAATCAACTCACACAGTGGTTGTTCAGTAACTGTTAGTACTACTTATTATTATCAAGCCCATATGCCATTTTGCCTGTATGGATATTATGAAAGATTTTGCCAAGTGGCTTGCTATAATTAAGCTATATGGTGCCTTAAGAGTTCTTACCTTCAATGAAGTAAACTTATTAGCATAGACATTGCAGTTAATTTGGTTTGACTTGTTCATGATGAATCTTCTGGGTTTTTCCTATTCTAACTTTACAAACATTTTGTTGAACCTAGTTTTGAATTTTGCAAGGAATCAGTCTGGTCTGGAATTTCTAAACATTGCTTGTTTTTCTCTTTAGAAATTATCCTAGTTTGTCTTATCCAGGCTTTTGAGCTTGCCATAATATTGATATTCCAGAACAACAAATTTCAGGTCAACAATAATTTGGTGATAAAATTTCAGTTATCTTCCATTATTTGGAAGAGTAGACTTAAACCTGTTCCAAGCTACCTTTTGGCTTTCTGTGTATCACCTTGCCTCATTTGAACTACAATTTCCCTCAATTTAGCCTCCCCAAAATTCCAAGTTTATAGTTCAGTACTGTCAACTACATGTACATTGTTGTGCAACAGATCCCCAGAACCCTCCCATCCTGCATGACTGAAACTCTACACTCACAGAAGAGTAACTCCCCTTCCCCCTGCTCCTGGAAAGCACTGTTCTACTGTGTTTCTATGAGCTTAACCCCCTTAGATACCTATAAGTAGATCATGTAGAATTTGTCTTTTTGTGACTAGCTTATTTTCATTTAGTATAATGTCTTAAGGTTCATCCATGTTGTAGCATATGACATGGTTTCCCCTTTTTTGAAGGCTGAATAATATTCCGTTATAGTATATAACACATTTTCTTTATCCTTTCATCTGTTGGTGGACACTTGGATTGCCTCCATTTCTTGGCTGTTGTGAATAATGCTGCTGTGAATGGGAACCTACAAATAACCTGTGCAAATCCATGCTTTCACTTCTTGTGGGTATATACCAAGAAGTGGAATTTTTGGATCGAATGGTAATTCTATGTTTAATTTTTTGAGGAGCCACCATACTGTTTTCCACAGCAGCTGTACCATTGTACATTCCAACCAGCATTATACAAGAGTTCCAGTTTTTCCATATCCTTGCCAACACTTGCTTTGATTCATTCTGAGTTTTTATATGGTGTGAGGTAGGAGTCCAACATCATTTATTTTGCATGTGGATATCCAGTTGTCCCTGTACCATTTGTTGAGAAGACTTTTCTGTTCCGTTAAATTGTCTCGGTACCCTTGTCAAAAATCAGTTGCTCAGAGATTGGTTCAGATGGTGGAGTAGAAGGACGTGCTCCCACTCCCTCTTGCTAGAACACTGAATCACAACTACTTGAGCCCCACGTCAGGCTTCCCAACCTGGGGGTCTAGCAACGGGAGGAGGACTTCCTAGAGAATCAGACTTTGAAGGCTAGCAGGATTTGACTGCATGACTTTGACAGGACTGGGGAAAACAGAGACTCCATGCTTGGTGGGCATACACAAAGTAGTGTGCACGTTGGGATGCAGGGGAAGGAGCAGTGACCCCAAAGGACACTGAACGAGACCTACCTGCTAGTGTTGAAGGGTCTCCTGTAGAGGCGGGGGGTGGCTGTGTCTCAACGTGAGGACAAGGACACTGGCAGTAGAAGTCCTGGGAGGTACTCCTTGGCGTGAGCCCTCCCAGAGTCAGCCATTAGCCCCACCAAAGAGCCCAGGTACACTCCAGTGTTGGGTCACCTCAGGCCAAAAAACCAACAGGGAGGGAACCCAGCCCTACCCATCAGCAAACAAGCGGATTAAAGTTTTACTGAGCGCTGCCCACCAGAGCAACACCCAGCTCTTCCCACCACCAGTGCCTCCCATCAGGAAACAAGCCTCTTAGATAGTCTCATCCACCAGAGAGCAGACAGCAGAAGCAAGAAGAGCTACAATTCTGCAGCCTGTGGAAGGAAAACCACATTCACAGAAAGACAGACAAAATGAAAAGGCAGAGGGCTATATACCAGATGAAGGAACAAGATAAAACCCCAGAAAAGTAGCTAAATGAAGTGGAGATAGGCAACCTTCCAGAAAAAGAATTCAGAATAATGGTAGTGAAGATGATCCAAGAGCTCGGAAAAGAATGGAGGCAAAGATTGAGAAGATGCAAGAAATGTTTAACAAAGACCTAGAAGAATTAAAGAAGAAACAAACAGATGAACAATACAATAACTGAAATGAAATATATACTAGAAGGAATCAATAGCAGAATATCTGAGGCAGAAGAACAGGTAAGTGACCTGGAAGACAGAATGGTGGAATTCACTGCTGCAGAACAGAATACAGAAAAAAGAATGAAAAGAAATGAAGACAGCCTAACAGACCTCTGGGATAACATTAAACGCAACAACATTTGCATTATAGGGGTCCCAAAAGGAGAAGAGAGAAAGGACCCGAAAAAATATTTGAAGAGATTATAGTCAAAAACTTCCCTAACATGGGAAATGAAATAGCCACCCAAGTCCAGGAAGCGCAGGGAGTCCCATACAGGATAAACACAAGGAGAAACACACTGAGACACATAGTAATCAAATTGGCAAAAAGAAAAAAATTTGAAAGCAGCAAGGGAAAAATGACAGGTAACATACAAGGGATCTCAGCAGAAACTCTACAAGCCAGAAGGGAGTGGCATGATAAAGTGATGAAAGGGAAGAACCTACAGCCAAGATTAGTCTAACTGGCAAGGATCTCATTCAGATTCGATGGAGAAATCAAAAGTTTTACAGACAAGCAAAAGCTAAGAGAAATCAGCACCACCAAACCAGCTCTACAACAAATGCTAAAGGAACTTCTCTAAGTGGGAAACACAAGAGAAGAAAAGGGCCTACAAAAACACACCCAAAAAATTGAAAAAATGGTAATAGGAACATACATATCATTAATTACCTTAAACGTGAATGGATTAAAAGCTCCAAGCAAAAGACACAGGACTGCTGAATGGATACAAACACAAGACCCATATATATGCTGTTTAAAACACATCCGCTTCAGACCTAGGGACACATTCAGACTGAAAGTGAGGGATGGAAAAAGATATTCCATGCAAATGGAAATCAAAGGAAAGCTGGAGTAGCAACCCTCATATCATATAAAAGACTTTAAAATAAAGAATGTTACAAGAGACAGGGAAGGACACTACATAATGATCAAGGGATCAATCCAAGAAGAAGATATAACAATTATAAATATATATGCACCCAACATAGGAGCACCTCAATACATAAGGCAACTGCTAACAGCTATAAAAGAGGAAATCAACAGTAACACAATAATATGGGGGGGAGGGGCTTTAACACCTCACTTACACAAATGGACAGATCATTCAAACAGAAAATTAATAAGGAAACACAAGCTTTAAGTGACACAATATAACAGATAGATTTAATTGATATTTATAAGACATTCCATCCAAAAACAGCAGATTACACTGCCTTCTCAAGTTCCCATGGAACATTCTCCAGGATAGATCACATTTTGGGTCACAAATCAAGCCTCAGTAAATTTAAGAAAATTGAAATCATATCAGGCATCTCTTCTGACCACAATGCTATGAGATTAGAAATCAATTACATGGAAAAAACGTAAAAAACATAAACACATGGAGGCTAAACAGTCTTTCCTAAATAACCAAGAGTTCACTGAAGAAATCAAAGAGGAAATAGAAAAATACCTAAAGACAAATGACAAAGAAAATACAACAATCCAAAACGTATGGGATGCAGCAAAAGCAGTTCTAAGAGGGAAGTTTATAGCAATACAAGCCTACCTCAAGAAACAAGAAAAATCTCGAACAATCTAACCTTACACGTAAAGGAACTAGAGAAAGAAGAACAAACAGCACCAAGTGAATTACCATATGACCCAGCAATCCCACTACTGGGCATATACCCATAGAAAACCATAATTCAGAAAGACACATCCACCCCAATGTTCATTGCAGCACTATTTACAATAGCCAGGTTGTGGAAGGAACCTAAATGCCCATCGACTGCTGAATGGATAAAGAAGATGTGGTATGTATATACAATGGAATATTACTCAGCCATAAAAAGGAACGAAATTGGGTCATTTGTAGAGACGTGGATGAATCTAGAGACTGTCATACAGGGTGAAGTAAATCAGAAAGAGAAAAACAAATATATATTAACACATCTATGTGGAACCGAGAAAAATGGTACAGATGAACCAGTTTGCAGGGTAGGAATTGAAACACAGATATAGAGAACAAGTGTATAGGCAGTGAGCGGGGAAAGCAGCGGCAGGTGGGGGTGGTGGTGTGATGAATTGGGAGGTTGGGATTGACTTGTATACACTGATGTGTATAAAATGGATGAGTAGTAAGAACCTGCTGTATAAAAAATAAAATAAAATTCAAAAATTCAAAAAAATAATCAGTTCCTCATAAAATGTATGGGTTTATTTATGGACTCACAATTCTATTCCCTTGATCTATGACTATCTTTTATGCCAGTACTGCCCAGCGTGATTACTGTAGTTTTGAAATTGGAATGAGTGAGTCCTGCAGTTTTGTTCTTTTCAAGATTGTTTTAGCTATTCAGTGACCCTTGTATTTCCATGTGAATTTTAGGATCAGCTTGTAAATTTCAGCAAAAAATAAAAGGCAACTGGAATTTTGATAGGGATTGTATTGAATCTGTAGATCAATTGGGGATCTTAACTTTTGAGATCTTAACAGTATTGAGTTTTTTCAATCCATGAACATTGGATGTCTTTCTATTCATTTAGGTCTTTAATTTCTTTCAACTGTGTTTTGTAATTTTCAGTGTGTAAGTGTTACATTTCTTTTTTTAATTTTATTTTCAGTCATTTTATTTTTTTAATGCCACTGTAAATGGAATTGTTTTTCTCAATTTCATTTTTGGATTTTTCATTGCTACTGTATAGAAATACGGTTGATTTTTGTATATTGATGTCATTGTCTCCTGCAGCCTTCTCCAAGTCATTTATCAGCTGTAATAGTTTTTTTTTTTTGGTGTGGATTCCTTTGGATTTTTTTTTCTTTGTGGTACGTGGGCCTCTCACCGCCGTGGCCTCTCCCGCTGCAGTGCACAGGCTCCGGACGCGCAGGCCCAGCAGCCATGGCTTACGGGCCCAGCTGCTCCTTGGCACGTGGGATCCTCCCGGACCGGGGCATGAACCCATGTCCCCTGCATCGGCAGGCGGACTCGCAACCACTGCGCCACCAGGGCAGCCCCCTTTGGATTTTTTATATAAAAGATCATGTCATCTGCTAATAGAGATAATTTTACTTCTTTTTTCCAATCTGGATGCCTTTTATTTCATCTTCCCGTCTAATTGCCCTGAGTAGAACATCCAGTATCATGTTAGGTCCAAGTGTTGAAAGTGGACATCCTTCGATGTGATTTTTATTGCTCTCTTATTTTAAGTAATTGCTAACAATTATTATTATCTTGTGGTACGCGGGCCTCTCACTGTTGTGGTCTCTCCCGTTGCGGAGCACAGCCTCCAGACGCACAGGCTCAGCGGCCATGGCTCATGGGCCTAGCCGCTCTGTGGCATGTGGGATCTTCCCAGACCAGGGCAAGAACCCATGTCCCCTGCATTGGCAGGCGGACTCTCAACCACTGCGCCACCAGGGAAGCCCTGCTAACAATTATTTATTGCATTAACACATGACAGATACATGCTAAGCACTTTATATACAGTATTTCATCTTCTTAATAACCCAGTATGGTCAGTCTATTATTAATCCCCATTTTAAAGATTATGAAATTAAAGCTTAGGTTAAATAATTTGCTTGTAGTCTCTCGAGTATGTGGATGAGCTAGGATTGGAACACAGTTAGTCTGACTATGTTTAAACATTTTCAACTCTTACCTAATTTTAATTATCTGTATTTTTCATGTTATTCTTCGTACATTTTTACTGTTGTTCACCTTTGGCTATTTTATATTACCTAATTCTGTTTTTTAATCATTTGTGTTTAACGACCGGAGCCCTGTGTACATTTTTATGAATTTCTTTATCTGATGACCTATTTTTGTATTCACTATTCTTGTGCTGAATTGGCCTTTGGAGCCCCTGGGAGTCAGATTGTAGCAAAGAGCCATGACTCTGGAACTAGGTCGCCTGAGTTGAAATCCCTGCTCCCACCTTTGTCAACTGCATGACCTTGTTAACCACTTACTCTCTGTGCTTGAGAGTTTTCATTATCTGTAAAGTAGAGTTAATTATTGTATCAACCATATAGAATTAAATGTAATATAGGTAAAGGGTTTAGAACAGTTGTTGACACAAATTAAATATATAAGTGTTAGCTTTGTCTTTATCATCTCCATTTTATTTTAGTTCTAGACTGGTCTGTCTTTGCAGTGAACTTAAAAAAACTTTTTGAAGAATTTCAAACATATACAAAAATAGAGTGAACAGTAAAATGAACCTCCACTTAATTTACAACCCATCTTTAACACTTACCAACTCATGCCATTCTTGTTTCATCTATACCATTCAAACCTCAACCCTCTGGACTATTTCAAAGCAAATTTCATCTCAAACATCATATCATTTAATTACTAAATATTGTAGTAGAAGATAAGGACTCTTTTTAAACATAACTACACTACCAGTTTACCCTCCCCATTAAAAATAATTCTTTAATATCATCAGATGTGCTCTGAATGTTTTTAGATCAAATTTTCTAAAAAAAGGTTTGCACTTCTTTGTTTAGAATTTTTTTTCTATTTTGCTATAAACTCCAAAATGAAATGGCCTCTTTCTTCCAGTATTTTGATCATTTTGTTATCCCCAGTTAATTTGTTGTTGGTGATGGTCAGAACAGGTCCAGTTCTCATTTCTTCCTAAGCCTTTTGAGAAGTTAATTGTTGGGTAAATCAAGAATTTCTTAGGTGTTCTCCATGCAGGGTGAGGTTTTCGGCAGATGTCTAAAAACTTGAAGTGATCCCATGTCATTATTACATACTTTCTTTGTACTAGAACTGAAATTTGAATTAGGTGAGTAACATCATTCATATCTTCCTTTGGCCACTTGGCCTGTAATCAGCTCCTGTAATATCATCCTTATTTTTACAGTTATATAACATTTTTAGTTAAATTTAGTTTTAGTGTCTCTGTGCTTTTCATCCATGTACTTGTACTTTTAGGCTCCCAGGTTTCTGTAAAACAAAATAATTTTAGTCTAATTTTCCATAAATCCTCATGTTCTTCATTAAATTTACCTAAAACAGGTATACTTTTACTGAGGAAAGAAACAGTAGTGGGTCTCAAAGAAAGGACCCTTTTTAAATGGTTTTTATTAGAATTTCTCAAGAGCCTCATATAAAAGAATAAACAAATACATATAATACATAAAACATCTTTATGTTACTATTTAAAATATTCATTGTTGAGGGGGAGGATTAGGAACTGACCTCTCCATCTCTCCAAGTCTCCAGATTCTTTTCTCCATTCCTAGTGTGAATTGTGCTAATTGAAAAGGAATTTACATGTGGGCAAAAGGGGGGTGTATGTGTGAAATACTTTCTAAATGAGTTTTAGATTGTTTATTCATCCACTCTGCTGCATTTTTGTAGATGAGAGTTTAGTATTGTGTATATATGCATAAAGACTGTATTATCTAATCAGTATTTGTTAATTAAAATTATTTGTCAGTATCTAGAAGTTTGTTGCTTTATTTTTTTTTTTTACTTTTTCTTTGAGAGATTCATTATTGCTGACATACACTCTCTATATCTGTAGAGAAGACTACAGATTGAGAATAATGATTTTAGGGAAAATAGACATGAGCTGTCTGACTCTTTGTGGGGCCCTTAGGAACTTTTGCAGAACTTAAAATCATAGAAAATAAAATTAGAAATGGACTTTGAGACCAGGCGGTCATGCCTCTTGTTTTTAAGCTGATTTAATATTCAAGCTGGTCAGGACAGATGATTATTTCTTCTTTTCTTAAAGGTTTTTGAGATTGGAAATCTAATAAATTCCTCATATCCCGTTAAATCCATTTTACTTTATTTATTTATTTATTTTTTTTTTGCGGTACGCGGGCCTCTCACTGTTGTGGCCTCTCCCGTTGCGGAGCACAGGCTCCGGACGCGCAGGCTCAGCAGCCATGGCTTACGGGTCCAGCCGCTCCGCGGCATGTGGGATCTTCCCGGACCGGGGCACGAACCCGCGTCCCCTGCATCGGCAGGCGGACTCTGAACCACTGCGCCACCAGGGAAGCCCTCCATTTTACTTTAAATCAGTTTTCTTTTAAGTTTATGAAGACACTTTGAACTCATGCTGACTTCTCATCAATAAATTTTATGGATAAACTTCCCTAACTCAGAGGTAGATATGTCTGTGGTTTTTTCTTACTGTATGTTTTTCTCTCATAGCCTTTCACTTCTGATAATAGACTTTTACTACTTGACCTTTTTGTTTTATGTATGCTTTTTGTAGGGGACCATTGGTAGAATTTGCCTGTGATTTAATATGATGAGCCTAGGTTTATAAAGCAATTTAATTTGTATAATTGCCACCACTTATAATTTGGCAGTCATTCACTGATTAACATCTTGAAGTTTTGTTTTCTAGACTCTTCTATACCAGGGAGATGTTACTTTAAAGTAACGTGGTTCGTGTGTGTGTGTGTGTGTGTGTGTGTGTGTGTTTTAAATGAATCAGAAGTTATACATCTAGATGATCATTTTATTCCCTTCTTAGCAGTGGTTTTCCAGTGATTCTAACATGGGTTTACATTTTTTTTTTCTTTAATGGAAAAAATACTTAGACCCCCCTATGTGTGAGCATTGCAATGCTGGGAACACTTAGAGACATGATGATGCATTTTCTTGCTTTCTTGAAAAATTGAATTTGGCCAAGAAGGGCCACATGATTGGTAAAATATATTACAATCATTATTGTTTAAGCATGTTCTATATACCAAGTATTGTATAAGGCATTTTATGCATGTTAAATAATTTAATCTGCACAATTTTGAGTTGTAGTTATTGTTATCCCCATTTTTTTCAATTGGGGTAAAATATACAAGACAAAAATTACCATTTTAATCACTTTTAAGTGTACAGTTCAGTGGCATATAAATACATTTACATTGTTGTGCAGTCATCACCACCGTCCATCTCTAGAACTTTACAAACTGAAACTCTGTATAAATAGTAATTCCCCATTCCCCTATTCTCCCTGCCCCCAGCCCCTGGCAACCACCATTCTACATTCTGTGTCTATGAATTTGACTATTCTAGGTACCTCGTATAAGTGGAATCATATAGTATTTATCTTTTAGTGTCTGGCTTATTTCATTTATCATTGTCTCTTCAAAATTCATCTGTGTTGTAGCAGGTGTCATGTTATCCATATCTTACAGGTAAGGAAACTAAACTCGAAGTCACATAGCTAATACAGTGCGTTGAGATTCATACCAATCCTGAAAACCGTGCCTGATAAAACATTTGATCTTGATTTATTTAACCTGTAGATAGATTTTTTAGACTTATTCTGTATAACTCTGGAGATCATTACTAGAACAATAGGTATACCTTAGAGGTAAGCAAATATTTATTTAGTATAAGGAAGAAGTAGAGCTGTTCCTAGATAGTATAGACTGCCTTTAAAAAGCGTGAGTAACCTTTAGCAGTAAAGACTGCTTAATGGTCCTGTGACAAGGGATGTTTCAAAGAGGTAAAAGTTAAATTTGGTTATTTCTAAGTGTTCTTTTAATCTGTGTTTCTGTGATTAAAATATTGTCATCTATTTTGGAACATAAGATACCCTAACACAAATTGCTAAGCTTAAATGTGGGAAAGATCTTTAGCAATGTAAGCATCATGGATTTTTCTTTTCCTAAATCTATGGCACATTTCTCCAAATATCCATAGTAAGAGCAGATTCTTTTCCTTTTGAGGGTAGGTTTGAATTTTGAAAACTGTTAAAGTCATTATTATGCCTCGTGAATAAAAATGGGTTAGCAAGATATTTGAAGTCCTCAGCAGTCCAACTCCAATTCACCTTTTTCCTGGATTTTCTTGCTGTTGTCAGAAAACTTCATAAACATTCATGCCTGTTACCTTTTAATTTTCGTTCTGTAGAGAGTACCTTTCTTCTTTCCTTTCTGAAGTTATAAATTTCCCACTTGGTTTACTTCCTCTTCAGTGTTGCCTGTCACTGTTTATATATCTTTTTAGAGTATATGTAACACCACAACCTCATACTTTGTCTTGTCTAGATGGTGAGCATTTTAAGCAGAGGAAGCAGTATCATATTCATCTTTGTGTGTCGGAACAGGCTCTCAGAATCTTGTGTGTAGTAAGAATTCAGTTATATTAAATTGAATCAATCTGATTGTCAATGATGTTAAGTTGAAACGAGGTGAACGAGGTAAAATAATGAGACCAAATTTCTTGCATGACTTGCATGACCCCTATGCCAGTTACAAATGAGGAATTTCATACATACTCTGCATAATGGCAATATTTAAACTGTACTCTCCCATGAATGAATTAAAGAAAATTCTGTCCAGATACAGTATCTGATGTTTAAAATCAGTTTTAAAATTCTCTCTTTTGTAGGATAACTGTCACACCTTGTTTTATACTTCTTTGTACTTTTTGTAATTTCTCAAATTTCTGTTATGAACACAAATTGCTTTTTCCTTTCTTTTTTTTTTTTTTTTTTTTTTTTTTTTGCGGTACACGGGCCTCTCGCTGCTGTGGTCTCTCCCCTCGCGGAGCACAGGCTCTGGACCCACAGGCTCAGCGGCCATGACTCACAGGCCCAGCCGCTCCGCGGCACATGGGATCCTCCCAAACCGGGGCACGAACCCATGCCCCCTGCATCGGCAGGTGGACTCTCCACCACCGCGCCACCAGGGAAGCCCACAAATTGTTTTTATAATTTAAAAAAATCCTGGTAAGTCTTACTGATTTAAGTCAGTTTCATTACTCTGTAGTCACATAGGGTAGGGACCATAATACAGCATGATACATTGAAAAGCCATTGATGTTTTCCTTGTTACTTAGAATCAGTAAGATTATATTTCACAGATGAACAAAGTTTGGTTCCAGTAAGTTTAGACATGTGTTTTTGATAGAACTGGAGCCCAAGTCAGCTGATGTGTATGATCTTATCCGTTATTCTTGTTTTTAACTTTGCATTTTAAAAATGAGATTCCACAAGTGCAAATATTAACAAGTTTATCAGATTTACCTAAAGTATGTAGTCTTTTTTTTTTAATTTTTATTGGAGTGTAGTTGATTTACAATGTTGTGTTAGTTTCAGGTGTACAGCAAAGTGAATCAGTTATACATAGACATACACTTACTCTTTTTTAGATTCTCTTCCCATATAGGTCATTATAGAATATTGAGTAGAGTTCTTCGTGCTATATAGTAGGTTCTTACTAGTTATCTATTTTATATGTAGTAGTGTGTATACATCAATCCCAATCTCCCTTTATCCCTCCTCCCCCTTTCCCCCCGGTAACCATAAGTTTGTTTTCTACATCTGTGACTCCATTTCTGTTTTGTAAATAAGTTCATTTGTACCATTTCTTTTTTAGATTCCACGTATAAGGGATATCATGTGATATCTGTCTTTGTCTGACTTCACCCAGTATGATAATCTCTAGATCCCTCCATGTTGCTGCAAATGGCACTGTTTCATTCTTTTTTTATGGCTGACTAACATTCCATTGTATATGTCTACCACATCTTCTTTGCCCACTCCTCTGTCGATGGACGTTGATTGAGGTTGCTTCCATGTCTTGGCCATGGTGAATAGTGCTGCAGTGAACATTGGGGTGCATGTATCTTCTTGAATTATGGTTTTCTCCAGATATATGCCCAGGAGTGGGATTGCTATATGATATGGTAGTTTTGTTTTTTTTTTAAGTATTTATTTATTTATTTGGTTGCACTGGGTTGTGGCAGGCGGGCTCCTTAGTTGTGGCATGCGAACTCTTAGTTGCAGCACGCATGTGGGATCTAGTTCTCTGACCAGGGATCGAACCCGGGCCCCCTGCATTGGGAGTGCAGAGTCTTAACCACTGTGCCACCAGTGAAGTCCCCCGTATGGTAGTTCTGTATTTAGTTTTTCAGGGAACCTCCATACTGTTCTCCATAATGGTTGTACCAATTTACATTCCTGTCAGCAGTATAGGAGGGTTCCCTTTTCTCCACACCCTCTCCAGATTTATTGTTTATATTTTTTTTGATGATGGCCATTCTGACCGGTGTGAGGTGATACCTCATTGTAGTTTTGATGTGCTTTTCTCCAGTAATTAGTGACGTTGAGCATCTTTTCATGTGCTCTTTGGCCATCTGTATGTCTTCTTTGGAGAAATGCCTATTTAGATCTTCCACCCATTTGTGGATTGGGTTTTTTGTTTTTTTGATACTGTGCTGCATGAGCTGTTTGTATATTTTGGAGATTAATCCCATGTCGGTCACTTCATTTGCAAATATTTTTCCCATTCTGTGGGTTGTCTTTTTGTTTATGGTTTCCTTTACTGTGCAGAAGCTTTGAAGTTTAATTAGGTCCCATTTGTTTATTTTTGTTTTTATTTTCATTACTCTAGGAGGTGGATCAAAAAAGATATTGCTGTGATTTGTAGTCTGTTTTTGTTGAGGGGGAAAAACCCAAACTTCCTTACTTTCCAGGAATATCAGATAAGGAATTTCAAAGTTCACATTTTGTGAGTCTTTGGGGTTACTGATGTTGCTGCTCTCCTCAGTCTCATTTTTGGGACTACTCTGCATGCAAATCCCTATGCCAAACTTTCCAGGGTCCCTGGTGGTGCCGATGCTCTGGTAGCCTAAAAGGGCTCATTCCCTTCTCTTTTATTTACCCAGATTCCTGCCTCCTTGCCTTTCTGCTAGGACCATATCTATAAGTATATCTGTAAATCAGTTTAATTTCGACATGATTTAAAATAAAATAATTTGGGTAGTAAATAGCATTAAATAGTGTCTCAATGTAAATGAATTGAGTTACAGTAATGTTCTGTTCCTTATAGTAATGACTTGTACTAGCCAGAGCACACTGCATGTTGACTCCTGTTGTGATAGTTTACTAGCAAAAATGAACTTGTAGAAGCATTTAGGTTTTAAGGCTTTCAGTAATATAAGTTCTTATTTTGCCTGTTCTATTTACGTAAAATCACATCCTCTGTGCTCTTTCATTTGGGAATCTAAATTATGGAGGAAATGGATACCTTTAGGAACAAATTAGCTTATTTAAGAGGAAGGCTCAATAAATGCAAAACATACAATTTGCTTTGATCTTGGAAAAGGTTCAAATTCTGGAGTAAAATTGAGATTTCTTGAGGGTATTAAGGAACTATAGGCAGGAAAAGAAAAAAGTGATTATATCTCCTTGAAATGTGGGAAATAATAGAAGCAAGATAATGAAGTTTATGCAAATATTTGGAGAGAGACAAATAGTGTTTAGTTAAAAATTAGAGGTTTAGAATTCATGAGGATGAATCAAACCATGTCCCACTTCTACAGTTACTAGAAGGAAATTTCTCCCACACACAGCCCTCCACTGCTCCATTCATGAACTTCTGCTCATCTGCCTGTGAGAGAAGTAGAAAGTACCCAACCATGTGTGGCTGTTAAGCGTTGTTTTGTTTGAAAAGCGTGAATAAGAAGCAGGGGGTGGGGCTTCCTTGGTGGCACAGTGGTTAAGAATCCGCCTGTCAATGCAGGGGACACAGGTTCAAGCCCTAGTCCAGGAAGATCCCACATGCCGTGGAGCAACTAAGCCTATGCACCACAACTACTGAGCCTGCGCTCTAGAGCCTGCGAGCCACAACTACTGAAGCCCACACGCCTAGAGCCCATGCTCTGCAAAAAGAGAAGCCACCGCAGTGAGAAGCCCGGTTCTGCAACTAAAGCCCACACGCCTAGAGCAACAAAGACCCAAAACAGCCAAAAATAAAATAAATAAATTTATATATACAAAAAAAAAAGAAGCAGGTGTGGGCCAGGCTAAGTCCACAAATGACCTATGAGTCTGATAAATTTGAGGAATGGAATTTAATAGATGCTATCAAGTTAGTGAGGAGGTTTTTAAGTATAATGCATTTAGTGCCTAATTCGTACTGCATTTTATAATTATAGAGATTATATTTTATGTCTTTATTAATAACTAGTAGATATAGAGAGAGTACTTTAGTAATTTTAGGATGTGACTATCTTTTGAGTGAGCCTGCTAATTTCCCCCCTTGGAGGGAGATAATGGGTCTTGCGTTGACTTCTCATAGTGAAACTCTTGTTTGCCATTGGTTATTTTTAGCTGGGGCTGATCTGGAGAGAATTAAAAAATAAAATCCAAAAAAACAGATAAGTCCTAGAAACCTGAATCTAGAGGTTTGGAACTTGTTGAGCAGGCGCTGTAGGTTTCTATGGTAGTACCCCCTATGACTGAGAGAGCTAACAACCAGCACGATGAGAAGTATAATCATTTAATTTTGTCTTGATTCTTTTTTTTTTTTTTTT
>NW_020173388.1:8021214-8073584 GCF_003031525.2 Neophocaena asiaeorientalis asiaeorientalis | reverse complement strand
TTCAGTACGCAGGCCTCTCACTGTTGTGGCCTCTCCCGTTGCGCAGCACAGGCTCCGGACACGCAGGCTTAGCGGCCATGGCTCACGGGCCTAGCTGCTCCACGCGGTATGTGGGATCTTCCCGGACTGGGGCACGAACCCATGTCCCCTGCATCGGCAGGCAGACTGTCAACCACTGCGCCACCAGGGAAACCCCTTAATTCATTTTTGAATTCCTGTTGAGCGCCATGCCTGGCCAGTGGTAGCTGCCACATAAACATTTGTTTAAATGACTGTGGCTTGATACTAAGCCTTCAAGTGCTTAGAGTTTAGCTTGGAGACAGAATGAACACAGAATTCGGTCCTCTCTGATCAGCAATGAGAGTTCACAGCAGAAAGGTTTATATGGACTTGAATGTGAGAGCTGAGACTTAGGATTTAGGTACAGATAGGCGGAAGGGTATTTCTTGCCGCTCTGTCAGAATCAAAAAGTGCAGGGAAAAGAATGAGTGCTTCATTTGAGTAGGGTAAAGCGAAGTCTGTGAAGATACAAATTTGCTGGGGAACAAGTAAGAAATTTGAATCATTGGGTTGGAGACCATACTGTGGATTGCTTGTGAAATCTAGGAGGAGATTTTTGAGTGTCGGAATATCCTTAACAAAATGGTGTTTTGGAAAGATTAGTGTGGCAATAGTATGTAGGTGGGAAGAGAAGGCGTAGGTACTTTTGTGGGCTAGAAAACTGAACCTCTGATCTTTACCAGCCTCTTGGGCCCAGACACACATAGCAAAACTGAAATTCAAACCAAAGTATTGAGTCCATAATGATAGTCTTTTCATTTCATCCCAACCACTTACAATTGATTGCATGAAAACAATCATCTCAAGCTAAATGAATAAAGATCAGATTTGTTTAGTTCCTCTTATAAAACATCTACATTGTTTACAAATATCATTTTGATCTTGCTTTCTTATATAAGGGTATCGACGTTTGGGGCCAGATAAATTCTTTGTTGTGAGGGCTGTGCTGTGTGTGGTATGATGTCTAGCAACATCCCTGGCCAAGCAAAAATGTCAGACATTGCCAGATGTTTCCTGGGGGCAAAATCACCCCAAGTATTGCCTTAAAGCATACTTACGGTGTCTACTTGACCAGAAATATTTAGTGCTGTATTGCAGGAATAAGTATCTTATTCTAGTAACTTTTCTCCATTTACATTGCTAAGTCATAAAATAATGTTCTGAAAATTAGGAAAAATTAAAATGATTGTGATTTATTGTACAAACTATTTGAGAGTCAAGGGAGTGCTGAGACGCCAAAACAACAGGTTTAAATGAGGACTTACACCTGGGCAAACTGGGATGAACAGTCACCATGGGAGTAATCATAAAACATTTATTGAGTACCTACTATGAGTAGAGCACTGTGTTAAGATGATAAGGAGTAGTCAGAAGAACTGTGGCAGTTGGAAAGCCTCATGAAAAATGGAAAGTCTTGAATTGGTCTAGAGGTAAGGCTTGGGTTAGACAAGGAAAATGGAAAGGAAATTATTTTTGCCCCTGTAGTAAAAAGAGCTATAAGCAAAGACACATCTGTGGTTTAACAGATGTGTGAAGTGAACATTTATTTGGCCATTTTGGCTGGACAAGAGGGTTTTTTTATTGGAGTACTTGAGAGAGAAGATCAAGGATGTAGTTTTGCATCGAAAACACAGGATCTTGAAAATTAAGCTGGGGAGTACATCCAGTGAGAAAGTTTTTGAGCTGTGAAACAATGTTTATCCTGACCTGTGTTTTGGAGAGCTAAGTGGTAGTAGAGGATGGATTGGAAGGTTGAAAGTCTGGTAGGTGTGGGGAAACCAGTTTAATGAATCGATAGAATGTGTTGATTGAATGTATGGAGTGAGAAAACAGTCAAGGTCATTATAAAAATTTTCATTTGTTGACTGGAAAAAATAATGGTGTCATTTTAGGTTTGTTTGGGGATATTTGATTTTGAGACAATGTCTATAGTAAACACTTACAGCTCTGTGACTAACACCCAGGAGAAAAATTAGTACTAAAACTATTAGAACATATTGTATGTCCAAAAAATGATGATTGGTTATGATGAAACAAACAAAAGACTTACTCAAATTAAAAGAGTTTCTGGGGGCTTCCCTGGTGGCACAGTGGTTGAGAGTCCGCCTGCCGATGCAGGGGATGCGGGTTCGTGCCCCGGTCCGGGAAGATCCCACATGCCGCGGAGCGGCTGGGCCCGTGAGCCATGGCCGCTGAGCCTGCGCGTCCAGAGCCTGTGCTCCGTGACGGGAGAGGCCACAACAGTGAGAGGCCCGCGTACCGCAAAAAAAAAAAGAGTTTCTGGGAATTCCCTGGCTGTCCAGTGGTTAGGACTCATCAGCACTTTCACTACCAACGTGGCAAGGCCAAAAAAAACCCAATAATAATAAAAAAGTTTCTGGTAGACATAAAATAGTAGGAATAAATATATGGTTATATCTTGTGAGGCAGCAGTTGATAAAATAACAAAAATAATGTGATATAGGAAGTGTGTGAAGAGCTCAGGTTTTACACTTATAATGTGTATTTTCAGATCCTCATGTCATCACTTCTAGCTTTGGTAATTAATAAGTGATCTTGAGAAAACTAGTAGGAAAGGGAAGAAAGTTAAGGGACTGGAGAATAGGTTAAATTTAGCCTCTTAAAGACACTGGGATAATTTGATTACTGTCACTTGAGAGAGATCCTGGTCAGTGGTTATGGGTATTTTGAAAGGAATGAGGAGGGTAGAAATGGATATGAATTAAAACAGGAAGAATTTAGTTCTGCTGATCTTATAACTGGGGTCCCCAACTGGTACATCAAGTATAACTGTAGAATTTCCATGATTATAAGTTTTCAGGAAAAAGGCAGTACTCTATTATGAATTTTTGTATAATTATTTCCTTCATTCATTCTGCAATATGGTCTTCCGTTTCTATAATACTGTGTGCCAGGCAGTTTTCTTTGGGGGTGAGGGTGAGGCATAAGGAATGATGTGAAATATTCCTGTCCCTGAGATGCTTGGAGTGCTATGTGAGAGAGGGTTAAACAATTATATATAGATTATATATACACACACAACTACTTTCCCCCATCCCCCCAAATGTATTTTATGCATTTTAACCATCTTGGTATCCCGTACACTTTAATAATAAGGAATCCTCACATACCCATTCTTATCTTTCTATGTAACTCAAAAGAAAAAGAGAAGAGATGGGACTTCCCTTGTGGTCCAGTGATTAAGACACCACACTCCCACTGCAAGGGGTGCGGGGTTCGATCCCTGGTTGGGGGAACTAAGATCCCACATGCCATTCAGGATGGCCAAAAACTTTAAAAAAAAAAAAAAAAGAGAGAGAGAAAAGAGAATGTCTGGGTTGCCTTTTTTTTTTTCTTTAAAGGTTTTTTGCTTTTAATAAATTTATTTATTTATTTTTGGCTGCGTTGGGTCTTCATTGCTGTGTGCGAACTTTCTCTAGTTGCGGAGAGCAGGGGCTACTCTTTGTTGCAGTGCACGGGCTTCTCATTGTGGTGGCTTCTCGTTGCAGAGCACGGGCTCTAGGCAGGTGGGTTTCAGTAGTTGTGGCACACGGGCTCAGTAGTTGTGGCACACGGGCTTAGTTGCTCCGCAGCATGTGGGATCTTCCCGGATCAGGGCTCAAACCCATGTCCCCTGCATGAGCAGGTGGATTCTTAACCACTACGCCACCAGGGAAGTCCCTGGGCTGGTCTTAATATTAACTTTAGTTCTATAAGCAGAGTATAGTGTATTCTCTCTTCCTACTGTGGCGTAGCGTAAAGATATTGCCAAATTTTCTTTAGCACTTTAATTACCTGATATTTTATTTAATTATTTATTTTTTTGTAATTGCTATCTATGTATGCAATTGTAGCTAAGCAGGTATGTATTAGTCAATATACATTAAAACTGTCTCTTTCTTTGCAGCTGTTGCCACAATTTGCAGTCTGGTATAGTTTGAGACTTCCAGTCTTCCTGATGTCTTTTCTCAAAACAAAACAACTCATTTTCTGATTGCTACACTCCCAGTTGGTCTCCCAGCAGTACACAATTATGCCTCAACACTAGATGTTTGTCTCTTTAAAGAAGTAATTTCCAACCTCAGTTTTGTGGCATCCCAAGGAATATCAAAATTGTTTTGATACTCTTAAAATTAAAAAACCCATGCCATACCAGAATGAGAATCAAGAGAATCATGAAATGAAAATGGAAGCATAGAGTGTCACTGTCTAAAAGTTTGGGATTTACTACTTTAAAACTTTTCTTCAGTCTGTTCTGCTTGCTCTGCCCTGTTTGTTGATTCACCATGTTGTGTTCTGCTATCATACCAGCAGTTTATATCTGTATCCTGCCCTGCAGCTATTGTCACTTCAGGGCTTGTAAACTGTTCTAAGACTTTATTAATGAATTTGCCTTGTAAATAATTACCACTATTATTTATTACTAAAATTTCAAAAAGACTCTTACTATATATGAACTGAAGATATTTTTCTTCAATTGAGTTGTGATTTTTTTTATTGTATTTAATAGTGGGATCTATTACAACTTTATATTTTGTGGTTCATAAGGCTTAGAAGAGAGCAGGGAACAGCAGGAGGCCATTAGAATGATTACTATATTGAAGCCTTTAAGTCAAGGATCTTGTACATTCTTTTAGAACAATGTATTAGTTGGTAAAGTATGTAAAGTATTAGTTGGTAAAGTTAAGAGCTTAGGTTCTGAAGCAATCCTGGTTTTGCCACTTAACAGCTATGTCACCTTGGACAAGTCATTTAGCTCACTGTGCCTCATTGACCTCATCTGTAAAACAGGGATTATATTAGTACCTATCTCATAAGCTTATTGGGAAGATTGAAAGGGTTAGTATATTTTAAATACTGAGGAACTTCCCTGGTGGTCCAGTGGGCAAGACTCTGAACTCCTAATGCTGGGGGGCTGGGTTCGATCCCTTGTTGGGGAACTAAAATCTGGTGCAGCCAAAATAAATAAATAAATAAAATACTGAAACCATGCCTGGCATGTAATAAGCCCTTGATTAATAATAACATTAATTATTATTTCACATTGACTCAGGAAGGTTGTTAAATCATTATAAAGCAAGGTATCCTAATAGTTTATTAAATTACATTTAGGTGTGGGTATGGCCAAAGATACTTTTATTAATAAAAGTTTTTAAAAAAACATATACAATGGAATATTACTCAGCCATAAAAAGGAATGAAATAGTGCCATTTGTAGAGACTTGGATAGACCTAGAGACTGTCATATAAAGTGAAATGTCAGAAAGAGAAAAACAAATAGCATATAATATCTCTTACATGTGGAATCTAGAAAATGGTACAGATGAACTTATTTGCAAAGCAGAAATAGAGACACAGATGTGGAGAACAAACTTATGGATACCAAGGCGGGAAGGGGGGTGTGGAATGAATTGGGAGATTGGGATTGCCTTATATACACTACTATGTGTAAAATAGATAACTAATGTGAACATACTGTATAGCACTGTGAACTCTACTCAATGCTCTGTGGTGACCTAAATGGGAAGGAAATCTAAAAAAGGAGAGGATATATGTGTACGTATAACTGATTAACTTTGCTGTATAGCAGAAACTAACACAAAATTATAAAGCAGCTATACTCCAATCAAAATTAACTTAAAAAAAACAGTAAATGAGTTCAACCTACATCTATTTCTTGTTCCTCTGCTCCCTTGTGTAGCTGACCAACTTTAGCCTTCTGCAATACCCCTTTAACATATCTGTCCGTCTTTACTCAACCCTTGGTCTTGTTCCCAGTGCCTTTTCTGAAGAAGTTACTCCACAGACCACCAACTCTGATCCATTGATTCCACATTCTGGGCAGACCTTTAAGCCTTTCCATCACCCTGATTTAAATATAAGCCTTTCCTTGACCTACTGTATAGTACAGGGAATGCTACTCAATACTCTGTAATGACCTATATGGGAAAAGAATCTAAAAAAGAGTGGATATATGTATATGTATAACTGATTCACTTTGCTGTACGCTAACATAACGTTGTAAATCAACTACACTTGAATAAAAAATTTAAAAAAAAATTCAAGCCTTTCCGGATGGACCTAGAGATTATCATACTAAGTGAAGTAAGTTGGGCAGAGAAAGACAAATATATGATATCACTTATATGTGGAATCTAAAAAAAAGGTGATAAAAATGAACTTATTTACAAAACAGAAGCAGACTCACAGACTTCGAAAACAAACCTGTGGTTACCAAAGGGGAAATGTCGGGGGAAGGGATAAATTAGGAGTTTGGGATTAACATATACACTCTACTGTGTATAAAGTAGGTAATCAAGGACCTACTGTATAGCACAGGGAACTCTACTCAATATTCTGTAATAACCTATATGGGAAAAGAATATGAAAATAATGGATATACGTATATGTATAACTGAATCACTTAGCTGTACACCTGAAACTAACACAACATTGTAAATCAACTATACTCCAATATAAAATAAAAATTAAAAATAAATAATAAAAATAAATTCAAATTTCCAATCTGAAAAAAAACCCCATAAAATTATAAGAATAGAAACAAAATTACAATCTCAAAATGGCCACTTTGAACTTACTTTGTTATGTTTCCTTTATCTTTTTTCATATGCACTTAAAAAACATTGTAATCATTGGTGTTTTGTTCAGGGTTCATTCAGATGCAAATATATAAGTCTGTAAATGTCATTACTATTGCAGGGAATATACATTGAACTTTGTGAAGACAGAGGCTCTTTTCTTTTGCGTTGAATACACCTTACTCAGTAAATAGAGAAGTATGATTTTGAGGTATTAAAATCTGATGATTTTCCTTAGCCTGTAAAAAGTTTCCATACCAATCTACAGAAATTTATTTCAATAACAGTTTTGATATAATTTTTATTTTTACTTTAAATAAAGTTAAATCTTTGTTGTTCTTAGCTTTATTAGCCTACTTTCAGCTGACTGCAACATGAAAAGTGATTACTGTGGTTACTATAAATTCAGTAAAGTGTCTCCAATTTCCCATCCTATCTCTGTCTTTTATAATATGTCTGCTATGTGTATGCATAAAAAAGTCCCAAGAGACATACTGCAAACTGTAAATAACTTGGGAGGATAGAATTGGTAGGGGGAGGGAGGTTATTATCACTCCTTACATTTATACATTTCTATATTATTAAACTTTTTTTGTTTTGTTTTGTTTTTTAATTTTTGGCTGCGTTGGGTCCTCAGTGCTGCGCGCGGGCTTTCTCTAGTTGTGGTGAGCGGGGGCTACTCTTCGTTGCGGTGCGTGGGCTTCTCATTTCTCATTGCGGTGGCTTCTCTTGTTGCTGAGCACGGGCTCTAGGCACGTGAGCCTCAGTAGCTGCGGCACACAGGTTCAGTAGCTGTGGCTCAGGCTCTAGAGCACAGGCTCAGTAGTTGTGGCTCACGAGCTTAGTTGCTCCACGGCATGTGGAATCCTCCTGGACCAGGGATCAAACCTGTGTCTCCTGCATTGGCAGGCAGATTCTTAACCACTGCACCACCAGGGAAGTCCCTAAAGTTGTTACTTTTACAAAATAGTTATATTCTTAGTTGTTTTTATCACCAGTCATATTATACAGGTATGTGTGACATATCGGACAAAATATGATTTGTTATGATCAGTTTCATAACATTCATATTCTTAATTACATCTTTACTAGTTCTCTCACTATTAACAATAGACATAAATTATATTTAATGGTGTTTAATTCCTTTGTAATAATTGTCCTAAGGGAAAAAGCAACATCTTGAAAGACCAATTATTTCTAACATTTTTAAACAGCTTTATTAAGATAGAATTTACATACATAAAATTTACCTGTTTTTAGTATTGAGTGATTTCTAGTTTATTTACAGAATAGTACAACCATGACCATAATCTTGGTTTAGAATATTTTCAGTATCCCAGAAAGGATCTTTGTACCCATTAGCAGTCATTTCCCATTTCTCTCTCCCCATCCCCTCTCCCATCCCTGGGCAACCACCAATCTATTTTGTCTCATAGATTTGCCTATTCTAGACATTCCATATGAATGGTATCATGCAGTATGTGGTCTTTTGTGGCTGACTTCTTTTACTTAGTTTAATGTTTTTGTGGTTTATCCATATTGTAGCATTTTTATTGCCCCGTAACACATTTTAAATTTTTTATTTATTTATTTATTTTTGGCTGCATTGGTTCTTTGTTGCTGAGCGCAGGCTTTCTCTAGTTGCGGCAAAGCGGGGGCTACTCTTTGTGTTGGTGCGCATGCTTCTTATTGCAGTGGCTTCTCTTGTCGCGGAGCATGGGCTCTAGGCTCTCGGGCTTCAGTAGTTGTGGCACGAGGGCTCAGTAGTTTTGGTGCACGGGCTTAGTTGCTCCGCAGCATGTGGGATCTTCCCGGACCAGGGCTCAAACCCGTGTCCCCTGCATTGGCAGGTGGATTCTTAACCACTGCACCACCAGGGAAGCCCCTCATATAGTCTTATGACAGGTACTTAAGGAAGGTTTCCTTGAAGAAGGGACATTTAAGTTGAGACTTCGTAGAAAGTACGAATGGGCTGGCCGAAGTTGGGCAAGGGAGGGTGAGGTAACCAAGAAGTGGAATTGAGTTTGTTTAAGGCAAGGGGAACAGCATGCACAAAATGACCTAGAAGCAAAAGTGTTGGGCTTTTCAGGAGTAGAAATTAGTACCATATGGCTATTATTTAGACTTGAGTGGTAGAGAAGGGTGAGAAATGTAGCTAAAAAAAAAAAGGTACTGCAACAGTTAGATCATTGCTGTGTTTCAAGGGCCATGGGGGCTGTGTTTTGGAAAAACTATCATAAGGGCAAAAGGAAACTGGCATAGAATTTTTAGCAGAGGAATATTAATAGATTCATTTTTCAGAAAACAATTTGGCTTCAATATATAGAATGGATTGGAAGGGAGCAAGACCAGAGATTTTAAAATTTTTTAAAGATTGTTCATTTTCAGAATTCTTCTGGCCATTCTTTGTCTTTACATTTTCATGTAACTTTTAGAATTAGGTTGTCCATTTCTATAAAAATGCCTGCTGACATTTTTGTGGGGATTGTATTCTGTTGATCAGTTTGGAAGAATTGACATCTTGACAACACTGAGTCTTCAGATCTAGGAACATGGTACATCTCTCCATTTATTTAAGTCTTCTTTCATTTCTCTCAGCAATGTTTTATTGTTTTCAGTGTACAACTCTTGCACTTCATTTGTTAAATTTATTCGTAAGTATTCTTTTTGATGCTCTTGTGAATGGAATTGTTATATTTATTTCATATTTAAGTTCATTGATATATAGAAATATGTTGATTTTTTTTTTTTTTGCCTGTTGATCTCATATCCTGTGACCTTGCTAAACACATTAATTAAGTCTAGTTGATTTCGTTTGCTTTCAGTAGATTCCTACAAAGGATTTTCTATGTACAGGATCATACTGTCTGTGAATAAAGACAATTTTACTTTTTTCTTTCCCACATGGATGCATTAATTTCTTGTTCTTGCCTTTCTGCACTGGCTAGACACTGTAGTACCACATTGAATAGAGATGTTGATAGTGTGCATTCTTAATTTTGTTCCCAGTCTTAGGAGAAGCATTCAGTTTTTTACCATTAGATCTATTTTCTGAAAGAGTTTGTATAGGATTGGCATTATTTTTCCTTAGTATTGATAAAATTAATAAGTGAAGGCATCTGGGCCTGGGCTTTTCTTTACAGGAAGATTTCTCATTACTAATTCAATTTATTTTTATAAATCTCTTTAGAGTCTCTATTTCTTCTTGAGTCCCATTTGATAACTTGTATCTTTCTAGGAATTTGTCTATCCAGTCTTCCAGTCTATCTGTTTTGTTGGCGTAAAGTTCTTCAAAATATTCCTTACAATTCTTTTCATATTGGTAGTGTTTGTAGCAATGCTTACTCCTTTTTTTTTAGTTTTATTGAGATATAATTGAGATACAGTACTGTATAAGTTTAAGGTGTACAGCATAATGACATTACTTACGTATTTTGCAAGGTGATTACCACAATAAGTTTATTTAACATTCATCATCTCATACAGATACAAAAGAGGGGGGGAAGAAGAAGAAAATTATTGTTTTCCTTGTGTTGAGAACTTTTAGGAAATGTTGGGCTTTTTTGTTTTGTTTTTTTTAATTGGAGTATAGTTGATTTACAGTATTGTGTTTCAGGTGTACAGCAAAATGAATCAGTTATACATACATGTATGTCCATTTATATTCTTTTCCCATAAATGCCATTACAAAACATTGTCTCTACTATAGTCTGTGCTATACAGTAGGTCCTTATTAGTTATATATAGTAGTGTGTATTACTCTTTCTTTCACATTTTGGCAATTCATGTGCAAGAAGCCAGACACACAAAACACACATTGTATGATTCTGTTTATATGAAATGTCTAGAAAAGAACATGGAGCAGAAAGCAGATTTGTTATTGCCTAGGGCTGGAGGTAGAAACCGAAAGGGGGTTTCTTTTTAGGGTGATAAAAATGTTCTAAAATTACATGGTGGTGATGGTTCGGGTAACTGAATACTAAATTCATCAAATTATACAATGAATTTTATGGTGCAGAAATTACACAGGCAAATTTTATGGCGTGTAAATTACATCTTGAAAAGGCTGTTTTTAAAAAAAGTTGTAAGGTACTTTTAGCATCTTTAAAAGTACAGAAACTACTATAAACTAAATGAATAAAACATCAATAATTCAAAATCAGTTTAAAACATCATAATCTCGCCTATACCAGGTGAATGGTAGGTAGCTTTCCTGTTTTTGTCAATGGCACTATAATTCTTTCAGTTACAACAGCTAAAAATTTAAGAGTAATTTTGTATTCTTCCATCTTTTTTTATTTCCTACCCTTATCAATTTGCCTACTAAAAACATTTTTTTCACTGATGCTTTTGAATTTCTTAAATAATAATATACAGTTCAGTCAAGAGGGACTGTTTTCTGATGGACACAGCCAATTTATTGATGGCTAATGTAACTTATAAGTTGAGATTGTCAAGATTTTACTTGTCAAGAAAACTTGAAAAATATTGCTTTATTCCCCTATTTCTGCTAAAATTAAGTCATAGAGGCCCAGTGGGAGAGCTGAACCTCCACCTCTATGCAGCATCAGCAAGACAGGAGGAGGCAGTGTCAGATGGGGCACTTTTTCTCCCTTTTCCCCATCCTCCATGAGTTAGTCAGATGCAGTAAAGGAGCTGATTTTACATCCCAGCCATCTGGAAGTGCAGTAATTTTGTTTACATCATAGATTTCACTTAAGTGTCTTAATTTGGAAACCACTCTGGTTAGAATTCAAGTAACTTCACATTTTTCATATAGAGTCACATTTGAAGTAAATTAACATCAATTGATGTAATCTGAACTAATCTGAGGAAAAACAAATGAAGTAGGAAGTATCTTCTCACCTTTTTGTTTTTATATACCTTCCCCAGGAGCTTATAAAATACTTTTCCTTTCTTCTTTACTGAAACTGAAGTAATTTCATAAATTGATTCATATTGTTATTAAGGATTTTTTAATGTATTGCTTTTCTCTGACGTATCATTTGAAAAAAGGGCTACAGAGTGGGTACTGCTTAAGTAAAAGGAATACATTACTAATGGTGAATGTGTGGTTTGTGGTAGGAAGGGAACTGGGAGTTGGAAAGCAAGGTATTTATCTGCCTTCTAGACAGGACTTAATGATATGGTTATATTAGGGAGTTAAGAACTATTGAAAACAGAATAAAATATTGTAAAGACATGTTTCTTCATAGTTTTTGAAATGAGAGTAAAAGAGAAAAATAAGACACATTTTAGGACTGGACAGTTGGCCTCATTTGGGTTCATTTAATAGTTGAGATTTGGGCTTATATTGATGATTGTAGTGTTGTTTTCTTCCTGTGCAGAAAGTAAATGTGGGTGATTTTAAACATACTCCATCGTTTTTACTCCCCATCCCCCAATTTAAATCTGTTCCAAAGGATCCCTATTTTATAATCTTGTGCTTAATAATTAACATTACCCTTTTTTGTTTTTGTTTTTTGTTTTCTTCTAGGCTGTATTCATCACCAAAGAAAAAACTTACACCAATGCAGAAATCAGTTAGTCCTTTAGTTTGGTGCAGGCAAGTTTTGGATTACCCAAGTCCTGATGTTGAATGTGCTAAAAAGTCTCTTATCCACAAACTTGATCAAACTATGTCAGGTATGTCTATAATTTTACTTGTAAATTCATCTCTTTGCTTTCTTTAATCAAAAAACAGATAAATGTTGACTAGTATGTTTTTAGGAAGGCAGTTCTTTGCTTAGGGGGTGTTTTCCAAATCACATTGTGCATGCCATCGTGAGTTTTTGCCATATGCACATAACCCTGTTCTGTTATTTTCTTAATAGCCTTTAAAAAAAATCTCCGTATTTTTATTTAGCTTCATCCTAAAAAATATCCATGAAATAATGGATTTTATGTAATAAGGTTTTTTCTGGTGCAAGCTAAAATAAATAATTATTTTTAAAAAATGTTTTGTCTGATATCATCTAAAATCATCTCACCAGCCTCAGGGAAATTCTGATGTGGTAGAAAGATACAAGTTGAGAACCAAAGAGCCCTCATTCTCACTCTGTCACTTTGTTGCTATGTGACTTTGCGAATTATTTAACTCCTATAAGCTCAGTTTTCTTATAAGCATGATGAACCCTGTAAGTGTTATTTAAGGATTAAATGATAATGTTGAAAGAGCCTAGCATGTTTTTCTGGCTCATGGTAGTGCTTAGTAAATGTATTCATTTCCCCTCTTTTTTTTTTTTTAACTTGGCATTTTAAGTTAAACTGCTTTTATGTTCTATTGTTTAATAGCATTCACAAAGCTGACAAAATGTGTCACTCTTTATGGCATTCAATGTAGCATGCCAGTGTGTTAGAAATGTAGGAAAAATATTATTGACTCTTTCTTGGAATTACTCTCAATCTTTTAAAAATAAGTTTCAAAAAATTTTTTTAAATTAAAAAAAAGAATATCAGTTTCTGGGAATTCCCTGGGGGTCCGGTGGATAGTACTCAACGCTTTCAGTGCTGGGGCCCTGGTTCAGTCCCTGGTCAGGGAACTAAGATACTGCAAGCCTCGCAGCGAGGCCAAAAAAAAAAAAAGAATATCAATTTCCTGGAATGCTCATGTAGTGAAAGATTGATGCATGATTACTAATCCTAAATAGAGTTTTGCTTTGTGTTTACTTGGCAGCCATGTCCTTAAAATTGCTTTTTTTTGGCTTTATTATTGAGGTACGTGCTCTTTTTTAGAGTGTAAGCTGCAAATGGTCAGGAAAAGCAGGGGGGAGCCTACACAGTTAAACTGTCATATAGTAAAGTGTAGTTTGTTGTGGCAGGAGCAGTGGTTATTATAAGAAAATAATGTATGGGATGGACATAGGAGAAAAAACCAAAGCTGTTGCACTTCAAAAGTAGCAATTGGAGTGAGTAGCTTTTTGCTTTATTATAACAAAGGCATTAAAGATAGTAGGAGCATGTAAGAAAAGCTGTTACTCTTGAACCAAAACTAGGTGTAATCAAGTACTGGATCTGCTTAACAGTGTTTAGATTTTATAGCTGTATGCACAGAGCAATAGCTATAGCTGTATATATTTAAAGAAAAATAATTTGGCTGTTGCAAGTTTGAACCTTGTAGTCCTAAACCTCTCTTTTCCCAAGTTAAAGGGAAGATTGTTTTTTAAATGTATTTTTTTTGATAAGGCAAAGCTTCCTAGGAACTTAGTTATTATATTCTAGCACAGCCGTTTTCTACTCCATCATACTCAGCTTCTCTTTAGTGTACCAGCATGTGTTCCTAAGATATTCTTCTCTTGTTTTTTTGATAGCGCATTATCTTTTTTACCCTTATTCTCCCTCCGGTTTTCTTTTCAGTCTTCTTTAAAGTTTCTCCCTTCTCTGCCCATCTTTTTGTGTGTGTTTTGGGGGGGGGGATAATATTTATATAGCACAAATTTCCCACTTTCACCATTTTTAAATATACAGTTCAGTGGCATTAAGTACATTCACATTGCCATCACTACTCTCTATCTCCAGAACTTTTTTGTTATCCCATACTAAAATTCTGTACCCATTAAACTTCCCATTCCTCCTGCCTTTCCCCCACCCCCGCCCCATCTGCCCAGGTCTCTCTTTTGCCCCATTTCTCTCTGTTTTGATGATTTCATCCATTCATACTATATCCAGTATCATCTTTATTCAAACTAATCTCCTTTATTTATGCATATAATCAATATTTTTTGAGAGCCTGTTATATATCAGGCGTTGGGGAAAGGGTAGCAGATACATGATGAAGAAAGACTAACACTGTACCTGCACTCACGGAGTTTGGCATCTAGTAGGGGAAACATGTTAATAAAATAATTTTTATAACTGGTGATATGTAATAAAAGAATGATCTACAGTGCTTTGAGCTTGGAGAAATTAGAATTTTACTTCAGGAAGTAATGTTTGGCCTGAGTCCTAAAGATTCAGGAAAATTTAAGTGGGCTAAAGGGGAAGGCGACAGAGGGAGTAGAGTGTTCCAGGCGGTGAGAACAGCGTGTGCAAAGGCTCTGTGGGAGGCCTTTGGGAGCATATGGGAGGGAGCCTGGTGTACATGAGGAACTGGACATGAGGTCAGAACAATATGTAGGAGCCAGACTCTGCAAGACCTTAGAGACCATGTTAAAGGTTTTGGACTTTATTCTAATATTCTAAAAGCAATGGGAAGATACTGAAGGGTTTTATTCAATGGTATGGTATGTGTTGGCAGGAAGAAGAAATGATAGGATTTGCACGTTGATGAGGACATGCTTAGCTGTAGTATGGAGAGTAGATTGGAGAGGGCCAAAAGTGAACCGTAGGATGCTTTTGAGGAGGGTTGATGATGATAGCTGGGTAGTGTGTGTTGGGGGGAAAGGGTCGTAGTGGAGATGAAAAGGTGTGAAAGGAAAAAGGAATGAACCAAATATGAGGAAATGAGGGAGAAGAAAGTATCAGCAGTGATTTCTAGGTTTCCAGCTTGTGTAATAGGATGAATGTTGTTATCATTCTGAGATAGAGACCCCAGGAAGAGAATTTGTTTTAGCTCGAAAATAATGAGTTTGGATTTGGACTTGTTGGCTCTGGGGTGCATTTGCCATACCCTCAGGGAAAACATTAAATGGGCAGCATATGTGGGACTGAAGCTCATGGAAACTTAGGCCTGGAGATATAAATAATGGATATTTGGGGGAATAGAGATAATAACTAATGTTGTGAGTATTAATGAGATTTCTCAAGAAAAAGAATATGGTTTAGAGTGAGAAGATAAAAGAGTTGAGAACTTGAAATGCTAGTGATTAAATAACCAAATAAAGAGAGACTGCGCTTCAAAGGAAATAGAAGAGTAAAGAGATAGGAAGGAATGAACACCCCTATTTCTGCTCAGGTTGATATATTGAGATCATGCTACATACTAAATATGTTTCGTGGTGTCTTGTCTCATGGTGAATATGTAGAAAATATGTAGAAAACTATACTGACCAACTTACCACACTATCCAACTAAACAGAAAAACTAAACAGAAAGCATGTGTTACTCCTCCCAAAACCAGTGCTCTGCTTATAGGCAAACCAGAAACTTCAGAAACATCTTATTGTTTTTTCCCTTTAGCAATCCTTACCAGGTTTTTTTTTTGGTTTTGGTTTTGGTTTTTTTGCGGTACGCAGGCCTCTCACTGTTGTGGCCTCTCCTGTTGCGGAGCACAGGCTCTGGACGCACAGGCTCAGCGGCCATGGCTCACGGGCCCAGGTGCTCCAAGGCATGTGGGATCTTCCCGGACTGGGGCACGAACCCGTGTCCCCTGCATCGGCAGGGGGACTGCCAACCACTGCGCCACCAGGGAAGCCCCGGTTTTTAATATTTATCCTTTTCTTCCTTTTTTTTTTTTTTGCCACTTTTATTGCCTAGTTCAGTCTAATCTATTTAACATTAGAATTTCCATCAGTTTTTTTTCCTTAAGCTGATTGGATCATATTACTCTTGCTCAAAAGTCCCTGATGGTGTTGTCACTGCTACTGAACAAATTTCAGACTCCTGAGCATAGTATTCCAGGCCTCCTGTGACCTGGCCCCAGCTGGTTGTTTCTGTTTTGTCCCTCACCATGAACTTTACCTTTCTAGATTACTCACTGTTATTCCCTGGACACTCTATGCATTTTCAAGACATGGTTTTAGTTTATGTTATAAACACAGATGAAAACATATACTTTCCCCACTTCCAGTGTCCTACCAAATTATCCTCTCAAGACTGCTCCCATGCCTCTCCTTCCAAAAAGCCTTACTACCTAGTTTCTCTCAGTTGTAATGAATTACTCCTATCTCATCATTTCCATTAGCCTCTTTGCGCCTTTATGATAGTACTCATTTCATTTTGCCTTGAAATCACTGTTTTTTCTGCCTGCACTACTTGGCTTTAGGCCTCTTGAGAAGAAGTACCATGTCACATTTGTGTATTTATTCTGCATAGTACTTTGGTGATGGTCATAAATATGAATAAGCTGTAGATTTTAGAATAGGGTGAAGAAAAGAAAAAATATTTTAAGTATTAATTTTTCTTGTATATAATTGATATCTTAGCCCTACTTTCATACTATTTTTATAATTTTATATGCATAGCACAAATTTTTCCCCTTTTTTGGCAGAAGTATTCTCCTTGGTCCAGAAAATGGGGCGGGGGGGGTTCTTTTTAAAAAAAGAATTCTTGTATGTTTGACCTTAATCTGGCCTAAATAGTCAGTATTGCTTTATTTTTTCAAAAATCCAAACTTTGGAACGACTATTTTTAAAACTCATTATTTCATAGTTTTTTGTTGTTATTAGCAGTATGTGTTTGTTATAGAAAAATGAGAGAACACAAATATGCTTTTATATTCATTTTATTTTTAAAGGCCATTCAAGGTTGACACAGTTGGAATAAACTTTCCAACAAGATAGAAGTAACTTAATTTAGTAGCTAATAATTTGTTGAGGAGATATTCTTCCTATAGTATTATTTCTGTTTGGTGTGGCTCCTGTTTTATTTGCATAACAAAATTTAAGATAGTGGAAATATTTTGTTGGGATTATTAATGTGATATATTTCTCTCCACTACTATAGAAATGTTTCTGTGTTTAAACTGAGATAATGACTTACTGAATTTCCTAATTGGAAAATTTTTTTTTTAATAAATTTATTTTTATTTATATTTTTAATTTTTGGCTGCGTTGGGTCTTCGTTGCTGCGCACGGGCTTTCTCTAGTTGGGGCGAGTGGGGCCTACTCTTCATTGCGGTGCGCGGGCTTCTCATTGCAGTGGCTTCTCTTGTTGCAGAGCATGGGCTCTAGGTGCATGGGCTTCAGTAGTTGTGGCACATGGGCTCAGTAGTTGTGGCGCACGGGCTTGGTTGCTCCGCAGCATGTGGAATCTTCCCGGACCAAGGCTCGAACCCTTGTCCCCTGCATTGGCAGGCGGATTCTTAACCGCTCCGCCACCAGGGATGTCCCCCAGTAGGAAAACTTTTGCGATGTTATTAGCCTTTTCTTCAATTTGATTTTTCCCCTTGTCATTAATGCAGCTCTCAAGAGGCAGAATTTGTATAATAATCCTTTCAACTCCATCAGTTACACAAGTCCTTACAGTCCAAATGCCAGTAGCCCATACAGCAGTGGTTTCAATTCTCCGTCCTCAACCCCAGTGCGACCTCCTATAGTCAAACAGCTAATACTTCCTGGAAATTCAGGTAAGGAGAGACAAAATGGAGTAATTAAGAAATGGTTTTTAACTTACTGCCCTGCCTCAGAAAATAACTTACTCATCAGTAGTTCAAGTTCCTTTATTTATGAAACCTCCAACTGGTTAGAGAAGATATCATTGAGGTGCTACTTAGCACCAGGTAGTATGATACTGGGCACCAGTGATACAGATAAGCCAAGTTACATTCATAAAGTTTTCTTTAGCATGTGTGTAAAAGTTTTTTAATGTGGCTTGATAAAATAGCGTCACAGGCTTTATTTTTTTAACCAGTAGATGCTTACTGAGTAGCTTGCTTAGGTTGTAAAAGCTACAGAGTTAAACTCTTCTAATAGGAGTTTTAATAAGCTTTGATATTGTAGTTAAATAATAGTACAAGGCTGTATATGAATGTGCCAAGAGGGTGTTTAGAGCTCTAAATGATATGGGAGAGGGATAGATTGCTATAATTGGGGGAAGAATGTTCTGCTGTGGTTCTGTGACTGAGACTGTTATTCTGTAGCTTACTGTTCTTTAGATTTCAGCATTCAGTTACTCTTATTACTGCTATTGGTATGATTAATTATCATAGCTTCCTTAAAAATTAAAGTATTATTAACCACATCAAACTTTTGATTTGTATACTCCCTAGTCTCATCACTTATTGACCCTGAAGTTTGTTCTGTACGTAGGTTGTTACTTGCTACTTATTTCACCCATGACTGTTGTACTAAAAAGGTTGTATTTGTTTAATATAGAGAATTTTATTCAGGCACTATTTGAGACTGACCTTATAGTACTTTTCCTATCATGTGCACTATGCTCTTCTTGACAACATAAACTGTTTCGTATTCTTCTTGCTCTTTTTATGTGCCATTCGTGTTGGAGCTGACTCTTATGGTGAAGAATTCTGGAGAACAAGTTTCAAATAAATCTGTATTAGAAATATTGGTGACAGTCCTGGGATTTTTTAAATTCTTCATTAGAAGTTGATGATCTGATGAAAGCATTTCCTTAGAAACAAATTAGAGTCTTTTGGATATGTATATGCTTTATTCCTCTGACCTGTCTTCTATCCCCCTTTTGGTTTACAGTGATAAAATGAATTTTTTCATCCAGTCATTTTCTTCATCCCATCTTTGTGCTTCACTAGTTAACTTCAGAGAACTCCTTGGATCCCCATTACTAGTTTAGCGAAGGAATTTTGTAAACATGGCATAATGCAGGAGAAATGAGCTTAGTGTTCTTTTTTTGGTTTGTTCCTAAATCTCTAAGGAGTCCTGATTTTCCTCAAATTATAGCTTTCTTGTTTAGGAAAAGTAGGTGCTTTATTCAAGGGAAAAGATGGTGGTATTTGCTAGTGACTGAATTTGGGAGGAGAAAACACATCTTAAATTCATCTATTTATAGAGTAGTTTCATTGGCTACCTTGTAAAAGTTGAAATCCTATAGCATGTATTATTGAACATTAATTACTTGCCAGGTACTGTTTTGAAAACTTAATTGTTTCATAAGAATATAGATAAGTTATAGCTATAAGAAAATGTGTTTTGTATTTGTCATTATATATGAAGGAGTCTCTGTAGCCCTCTTTATACTTAATCAGGACAATTTTTAATTTTAACATTTGGGAATTTTATAAACAGAAAAGGCAGAATAACAATGAACTGAATCCAAAGATATAATATCAAGTTAATTGCAACAGATGTTTATTCAACTTTTGTTTCACTGAAGTTTGAATCATTTTCTTTTTTAAGGTAATTTGAAAAGTTCGTCAGACAGAAATCCTCCACTCAGTCCTCAATCCTCTATAGACAGTGAATTAAGTGCTTCAGAATTAGATGAAGATTCAATTGGATCCAATTATAAGCTAAATGATGTAACTGATGTGCAGATTCTAGCTCGGATGCAGGAAGAAAGTAAGTATTTTAATTGTTAAAGTTGTGGTCTTTCATTACTGTACAAATTTGTTGTTGTTATTAAATATGTCAAAGTGTTGTGGAATAATAATGTAGTAAGAATAGAAATGTTGAAATTTCAGAGGCTTTTTCAACAAGTGGACTGGTTTGTTCATTAACTTGATTTTAGAGTCCATAGTATGTAGAGCGGTTTGCTGTGTGAGGAGCAAAGAAAAACAGGCTATGCTCTGCTTCTGTGACTGGTAATCATACCCTGCATGTTACTCTACACTGTAACTCTGTAGTTATTACTCGGTTGCTCTTTGTTTTCTTAGTGTAGACCAGAGTTTCTCAACTGTTCTTTCATTATTGCCTCCCCAAGGAGCCGATTTAGACATTTTTCCCCCTTTTTACCCACCCCCACTCCCGTTAAATTTTAATACCGTTGATATACTGTATATCTCTTTTTGTACTGTAAGGGCCACAAACTATTATGATATCTAAGATTTTTTTCACATCCCCCAAATCATTTTTTTTCTCCTTGGGGGCAGATTTTATCTTTCTTAGAATGTTTGGTGTAGTCTGTAAAAAAGACCTTCATGGGAAAATCGGGATTGTGACATTAAGTTAAATGAAGCATGTGATGTTGCTTTGCAAAGTGGTCCTTGCAACTTTTTAGGTCACATATACCTTTGAGAATCTGATAAAAGTGTTGTCCCCTGTCATTCCCAAAATATGCATATGCACAAAATTTTTCATACTATTTCAAGGGCTCATTAGTGCCCTGACTCTCATCTGAATGTAAGATGTTGGTGGTAGTATTATTCTTGCCTGTATATTTTATTGTATGATGCCATAGGCTTAACTGTGAAGGAAGCACTCTCTCTAACCTTCATAATGAAAAGATCCTTGAAACACAGATTTCAGAGTCTTGACAGTTGGCTGAGGTAATGGAGCAATGCTATAGTTTAGTTCAAATTTTTTCTGTTTAGGTCCTTTCTTTTATGTAAATATGTAGTAAGTTTTATCAAGCTATAACATTTATTAAGAAACTGCAATGTTTCTCACTCTGCTAATTCTTGTCTCATTTTCACACATCTTCCCTTAGAAAGATAGAAAGCTTTGGTGCTTGTTTTATCTATATTTAGCCCTAGAAACTAATAACATTTTACCCTTTTCTTCTGTAACTTTGTGTATGTAACTCCTCACTGGGAGTATGGTATTGTCAGCTAGTGAGGGGTTACTTATTGGCATGGATGTGAAAAAAGAATAAAGAATGCTGTGTAACTACCAGTTAGAATAAACTCACTCATTTCTTCTTTGAATCCTGACTTTTTAGACTGCAGTATTTTGTTAGAAATTCAACCAGCTATTTGCTGTAGTTTTCATATTGTGTGTTGGTAATGCATAATAGAAATTTTAGTCTTACTTTAAAAATCCTTTCTAAGCTATTCACACGCACAAATATTTCTTTTCCTGGTGAATTTTTTAAAAAATAAAACAAAAAATGCTGAAAATGTGTGTGATACCTCCTTGAAAGCACCAGCTTTTTTTTTTTTTTTTTTTAAAGAGAGAATGAGTTTCCTTTTTACAACATTGTTTCTCCCATTCTTTGGTAACAAAAATGAAGAGTAACAGATTTGGGCGTTTGCCTGGTTAAGCTCCCTCATTTTTAAAATGAGAAACACACAATCCCATAGTGGTTGTGACTTCCCTAAGATCCCCTTGTTAATGGAGAACCTGCATTGGGATCTGGATTTTTCTTTTTTAAAACACCGCTCTTCTCACTGGTCTGTCATCTTTTGCTAGGTGACTTTAGTGCCATGTTTGCTATAAGATGACACTAAGTAATTTGTTGGTTACTACCGTGGTCCCCAAACCTGACCAAAGGGCTAGACGGGCCCTAGGAATCTAGTTTTACAGGTACCCTGGTGTGATTCTCATCCACTACTTTGGGGAACCATGTTGATATCACTTTCTGTGAATGAATATATAACTTAAAAGTTTGATACTTCTCTAGAACAGATCTTTTGGGCTAAACTGCCAATAGTTAGGAGGACTTCCTCAAAATGTTATCTAAATTCCATACATTATTTTCAATTGTAATTTTTTTTCTCGTTGAATATCTATCAGCATTTGTTTTTATTCTAGAAGGTTTTATACTATTTGAAGAGCTCCTAAGGTTGCTTGGGTATTTCTGGAGGTATCAATATAATTAAGGGACTCCTTTGAAAATTCTTACTTGATGGCTTAGAATTTATCTTGTTTTATTGAAGTCTCTTAGGTTATGAAACAACTGAAATTATGTTTGTGTCCAAGTATTGAATTCCTAAGAGTGGGATAGAAGTTTCCTTCATCATCTTCTTGAGTAAGATTAATGCAAGGATTCAGTATCCAGGGAGTATATTTACTCACTGATGTATTCTTTACACTGGTTGGGCAGTAATTGTTTTCCTTCAGTATTCCTTTAATGTTAATCTCAAATTTGGATTACTGTCTTTTGGAGTAGAAATATTTTTAAATTTATTGTTCTATTTTTAATATAGATTTCGGATTCAAGAAGAAATGTTGAAATTGGGCAAAAATTTATGAATTTCATTTAATTTAAAAATAGGCTTTTAGATGTGGTATATGCATCCTTATGTGTGGGAAAGTCTAAGGTGAATCAAGTGAAAGGGAGTTTTCCTTTACACGTTATACCCTATTTGAATTTCTCAATGATAATCTTTTGCTTTTAAACCTTAAAAATATTTAAATGTTTAAAAATAAAACTAAAGAAATAAAATAACACATTCATTATTGTCAGGTCTCCGGCAAGAATATGCAGCCACCGCATCTCGGCGCAGTTCTGGTTCATCTTGCAATTCTACAAGACGGGGTACTTTTAGTGATCAGGAACTTGATGCACAAAGTTTAGATGATGAAGATGACAATATGCATCATGCAGTATACCCTGCTGTTAACAGGTTTTCACCATCACCACGCAATTCACCTCGACCATCTCCTAAGCAGTCACCCCGAAATTCACCTCGTTCTCGATCTCCTGCTCGGGGAATAGAATATAGTAGAGTGTCCCCACAGCCTATGATTAGCCGCTTACAGCAACCTCGCCTTTCCCTTCAAGGCCATCCCACAGATTTACAGACAACCAGTGTTAAAAATGAAGGTAACTATAATGTCTGGAAAAACTTTGTCCTTCAGGGCTTCCCTGGTGGCACAGTGGTTGAGAGTCCACCTGCCGATGCTGCCGATGCAGGGGATGCGGGTTCGTGCCACGGTCCAGGAAGATCCCACGTGCCGCAGAGCGGCTGGGCCCGTTGAGCCATGGCCGCTGAGCCTGCGCATCTGGAGCCTGTGCTCCGCAACGGGAGAGGCCACAACAGTGAGAGGCCCGTGTACCGCAAAAAAAAAAAAAAAAATTTGCCCTTCATATTTCAGTATGAAAGTAACAGAACCAAGGTTCTGTATTTTAGAAAGTAGATCAAGAATTTAGACAGTTTATTGTTTTATTAATACTGAGTCAGGGACTTCCCTGGTGGCACAGTGGTTGAGAATCCGCCTGCCAATGGAGGGGACATGGGTTTGCGCCCTGGTCTGGGAAGATCCCACATCATGCCATGGAGCATCTAAGCCCGTGTGCCACAACTACTGAGCCTGTGAGGCGCAGCTACTGAAGCCCACGAGCCTAGGGCCCGTGCTCCATGACAGGAGGAGCCACCACAATGAGAAGCCTGTGCACTGCAAGGAAGAGTAGCCCCCGCTTGCCGCAACTAGAGAAAGCCCACGCACAGCAGCGAAGATCCAACGCAGCCAAAAATAAATACAATAAAATAAATAAATTTATTTAAAAAATACTGAGTCAATGCAAAAATAAAGGAAGAAGTGAATTTAATTTTACTTGATTATGTTAGTTTTGCTTTGTTATACTCATGAAGTGATCTGTGTGGACTCTAGAGCACAGACTCAGTAGTTGTGGCACACGGGCTTAGTTGCTCTGTGGCATGTGGGATCTTCCTGGACCAGGGAATCAAACCCATGTCTCCTGCATTGGCAGGCGGATTCTTAACCACTGAGCCACCAGGGAAGTCCCTGTGTATAGATCTTGATTTAAGTAATTTATGGTTCTTTTAAACAGTTCTACCCATTTATAGAAACTGTATTGTTTATTTTTATAAGACGTGTACTTCCTGTTAGCTCTTCTAAAATATGCATAACACTTAAATAATTTTATTTTTTTTTAATTTATTTATTTTTTTAATTTTTACTTTTGGCTGTGTTGGGTCTTTGTTGCTGTAGGCGGGCTTTCTCTAGTTGCGGCAAGCAGGGGCTACTCTTCATTGCGCTACTCAGGCTTCTCATTGCGGTGGCTTCTCTTGTTGCAGAGCACGGGCTCTAGGTGCATGGGCTCAGTAGTTGTGTCTTGCAGGCTCTAGAGCACAGGCTCAGTAGTTGTGGGGCACAGGCTTAGTTGCTCCATGGCATGTGGGATCTTCCCAGACCAGGGCTCAAACCTGTGTTCCCTGCATTGGCAGGTGAATTCTTAACCACTGCACTACAGAGAGGCCCAAGAATTTGATTTTTGAATGTTAATTAATTTTAATTTTCTCCATCGGAAAGAATGTTTTGATTTTTTCTTTTAATTAAATTTCTCTTGTCATAGAAAAACTAAGACGCAGTCTTCCAAACCTATCCCGAACATCCAATACACAAGTTGACTCAGTGAAAAGCAGCAGAAGTGACTCAAATTTTCAAGTGCCAAATGGAGGAATACCTCGCATGCAACCTCAGGCTTCAGCCAGTAAGTATCCTTTATGTATCAGTTATTTAAAGATAAATGAAAATTATAGATTTTAATTTTGTGCTGAATAGCTGTATTAAACTATAGTAAAATGTAGTGATTATCAATTGCTATAAGATGATCATAGCTATATTAAAATTTAAAATTTGTCCCTATAAAATACCCAATTGTATCAATACTTAAATCTGTATGAAACTGTGGTCTCTCTAGAATTCTAAAATAAGCAAGTTCTAGCTGTTTAATGTATAAATATATATGCCTTAAAAACCTTATATTCTGCAATACTCAACATTAAAAATGACAGGATTTTGGGGGGAAATAGTCCTGAAGCAGACCACTTAAAACCCAAGGAGCTTTCTTACTAGAACATTAATAAAAACAATAATGATCCCATGAAAATAATAGCACAATTAAAGGCATGTTAAATTCTTAATAAATAAAATAAATACTCCAGCAAATGTAGAATTTCATTTTTAAAAAAAGTTGAAGGTAACCTGATGGAAAGGAACGTTGAGACCGTTGAATTAAGGAGACATACGCACCATAAACAAAGATCAGATAATCATGCAGAAGGAACTTCTAAGACAAAGTGGCCAAACTGAGCCAAGAAGTGATGTGGGAGTAGATGGCACTCTGTACTTTACAGAGAGACTAAAACAGAATTGAATACTTTTTTCCAAAAAGTATTGCGTATTAAGTAGGGTAGATATGAGCATGCAGTCAAACCAGTTTTAAACAACTATCAGAGTTATTTCTACAATCTTAGAAATGCTCAATATGCATGCCTTCTATCCCACAGTTCACATCAGTTTTGTAGTTTGATTCATTCAGTTCCTTTGTAGCATGTTTACTGTCAGTGGTTGAAGTGGTCACTGTGATGTGAACCACTGAGATGTGGTTCCTTCATTTCCTCAAAGCTGTGACAAAGAAGTGATACAAACACGGGTTATTGACTGTCCATTTATAACTTGTGTATTGAGTAACACAACTTTGAAAGCATTCAACTCTTTTTAAATCCCCTTGCACTCTTCCTTGGCTCTGTTGTGTTTAGCTGACTTTGTGTAGTTTGTATTAAGCTGCTGTTACTTGGTGGCTCAAAAATCCAGTCCAGAAAAAAGTACATTTGAACCAAAGTGACTTTTGTGATATATTGATAAATTTTCCCTATTTACAAATTGCATGTAATATTATTTTTATTATACAACTCACATTGTACGGTATCAAACATTCATAATTCTGTTTAATCCTCTGAACAATTCTATGAAGTAGGTTCAATTACTAACACATTTTACAAATTAGGAAATTGAAGCTTTGAAAGGTTACATAAGTTATCTATGATCATACCAAAGAGCTTATAAGTAGCAAGTTAGGATTCAGACCCATGTTGATCCTGATTGAAAGCCAAAGCCCATTTAGAGAGATTTGTCACATCAGTGGTTTAGTACTAAGACATAAAAATTATCCAGAAATATTATTTCTTTTTTTTTCTAAGATAAACTCTAAAATTTAAGGCATTGTAGAAAACTGATACCTAGAGATTTGGGTACCTCATTTTTTTAGATGGAGGTGTGCAAAAACATGTTTGTATATCACATTAAATTTTAAACACACAGACCATGTGAACTGTGTGTTTAAGAGTGCCGTTATGGTACTCATGTGGTACTCATAAATGGTGTAGAAAATAGAGATTCACAAACTTTTAAAAATGAATGTAAAGATACAGTTTGAACTCTAAGTTATTGCTGAAGTGGTGAGTGATAGGTTTTGTGCCTTTAAACCTGCAAATTAAGTTAATTTGATTTAATAATATCCTGTTTCTGGGGTTTTCTTCCCCCTTGGGAAGAGCAATTCACAGTGTTAATACAACAGGAAAGAAACTTTTATATCGTTAAGAATATTAAGTAACAAAACTCATGTATATTATAAGCTACACTTTTACAGTCTGTGCACAGATAATCCAAAACACCATTTTCACTTGGCTTTCAGAGGTGCTTTAATACTTAGTTTGAAATTGTTAAATTCTGAATTTCTCAAATCTTTCCATGACATATTTTCAGACTGCTTCCCAGCTCTTTGATGAAACCAGCTATATCTATATCCTTTTTACCTCATTCCATTATTGTCAGTACCAAATCTTTACTCAGATTTGTTCGCTCATGCCCTCATACATGCTGTTTGTTTATTTAACCTATTCTAGCATCTTAAAGCTGTATGGAAATGAAAAATAACTCTTTACAAAAAGAGAAGGAACAATAAAAGATTGAGAACCTAGGATAAAAATGTTAATAAAAAAGAATATATTGACAATATCTTAAACTTTATGATAACTACTCACCTTCTCTAGTGGTAGAATTACCATTGTATAATCAACTGCTGATTCCCTAGAATTTTTTCTTCCTGTAGGTAAATTAGTTTTTTCTTTTTCCCCAGAAGTTGATAATTAAGGAAAATACATAAAGAAACATAATGAGATTCTAATCACTAATTTACTTTTAAGTGGGATATATGTATACTGTTTCATAGTCGTATTTCAATATTTGAATAATGTATAGGCAGAAGAAAAAGTAAGGTACCATCGTTTTTTAAAAATTGCGTATACTTGTTTATTTTTATATGTGTAGCTGTAGTGAAGCTTATTTATGATGAAAATGTCACAAATATTTATTTTAGTATAGAATCACACTACTCACAAAAACGTATTTGGAAAGTAGTAAATCCAGAATATTGGCAGGTTTAAAATTTAATAAAGTTTATTTTATAAAAATATTTAAAACTTGAGAGTTCCTTGGAGGTCCAGTAGTTAGGACTTGGCCTTTCACTGCCGTGGCCCCAGGTTCAGTCCCTGGTTGGGGAACTAAGATAACGGAAGCCGTGTGGCACAGCCAAAAAAAAAGAAAAAAAATTTAAAACGTTTTGTTTAAAGTTAATACATTAGAAAGCAAAATAAAGTGTTACCTATTTTTCTGAAAATTTTACATATATCTTTGATACATAATATATATGTGTGTTTTAACTAGTGTGTGCATATAGGTGTACTGTTTTCATAATAGCCTTTTTATTTTGATATATAATTATGTACAGATATTACAATGGCAAGTTTTATATATGAATTAGCATTTTAAATATTTTATATAAACCAAGTTTATATATTTGCTGCATTTTATTTTCTTATAAGTATTTTTCCAGCTCTTAAGTGGTAAAGCTTTGGTTCTTACTTGCTGGTCTGCATGAACCTAACTTTGCAAGGTTGCTTTATTTCCACCTAAGGGACCACTTCTTTTGCCTTGTTACTATGCCAGTCACTATTTTTATATGCTTATTTGCTATGGCTGCATTATTGTGGATGTTGGCATTCAAATATGAATATTATGAGAGTTCTAATATATTTTCATTTTGATAGCTATTACCAATTCTTGACTTTTATATTTGGAAAATGTGAGTAACTTAAAAAGTTTAAGAAAACCAGAGCATTGCAGAGGTCATGGATACATGTAATTTTCTCAGATTCTCCAGTTAAAGGAAGGAATGTTTCTCATGGACAGTTTTTCAAAAGACTAGTGCTTGCTTTCTAAGACCACTGGAGCACAGGTTTAATAGAAAGTTTAATTTTCAGAAAAATATAGGAATTACTGGTTCAGAAATAAGAGAAGAGAGAAAAACCCAAGGCAATCTGCTGATTTTATAAAAAGTAGTATGAGTTTACTTTCACATGTATTGTCCCATTTGAACCTCACAACATCTCATTCTTCATTTTTATAGAGAGGGAAAAGAGATCCATATAAATTATATATACAATGTCAAGTAACTAGAAAAGTGGCAAAACCAAGCCAAATTACTCCCTCTTCTCAACTCCTCCATGAGTCTTCTGATTTCCTCCCAATCATTGTTTGGATTACATCATGCTGACCTAATTTCAAATGAGGAGGCATCTTGGAAAATATTCTTGGATGACTCTACTGGAGCATGATTTGAGACTGAACTATAAATACTTTGTGAATTACCACAAAAGAGTAAAATAAGTCATTGTAACATTTATCCACTTGCTTGCTTACATTTAACTAAATGGAAGAATATATTTGAATAGAATACAGAGTATACTCCCAAAGAAGAGATGTATAGGATCAGTATTGTACTCTGGACCTCTCACTGAAGAGGAAGTGTCCAGGGCAGTTGTCAGCTTATACATAGGCCAGACTGCACTTAGGCCCATGGGAAAGGAATTCTCATCCAGATTTCACTTGTAACCAAAACACTAAAAGGTTACACTCAAATTTTATATAATTATGAAACATAAATTGAAATAAATAAGTCATGATAAATCTGTGTAATTGGCTAATGTACAAATGAGTGAGATACTTGTAGAACCCCTGTTTAAGGATAAGTAGTGTAATGATGTTGTCAGTTATCACAAAGAGATTTTATAAATGTAGTTTTTCTGACCTTTACTTCTGGAAATGTTGATTGAATACATCTGGGATGGGGACCCAGAATCTATTTTTTAGAAGTGTCTTAGCTGACTCTGGCATATTTAAGTTTGAGAACCACTCAATTGGACCTCAGCTGTGGAGGATCTCGAATATTTAGTTTGAATCTCTGGATTTTATCCAGTACTCAGTCACTTATGTGTTTCTTAATTATTCAACAGATATTTATTGGGTGTATATGTTCTAAGCACTGGGAATATAAATGTGAAAGAGACAGCTCATGCCCTCCAAAAGAGGAAGTGATAGGCAGGAAGTGATGTGGGAACAGGAGAGGCATTACACTGCAGTATGAAGAGGTTTTCAGGAAAGGTATTGAAAGATGTCTCAGCCAACTCTGGAGGAGTTGTCACACGAGGAAAGGAAGTATAAGTTTTCCAAACAGTGGGACCAGTAATGAAGCCTTAAGAATGGCATCCTGATTATAGTGGTTTTGTTTGACTAAAGTGTGGGTCACAGGATGGTTAGTTGGTGCAGTGACCAAGGATGAGAGATGTAGGTAGGGGTTAGATTGTGGGAGCTTTTAAATATCATGTTGGGAATTCCCCGGCAGTCCAGTGGTTAAGACTGCATGCTTTCATTGCCGAGGGTGCGGGTTCGATCCCTGGTCAGGGAACTAAGATCCCACGAGCCACACAGTGCAGCCAAAAAAATAAATGAATCAAATAAATTTCATATTAAGGAGTTTAGATTTCATCTTATAAGCATGGCGAGCCATCATAGTCTTTTAATCAGGGTTACTTCTTAAGAAACTCAGTCTGGTAGCAATGTGGAGAATGGATTAAAGTTTTAGAAGGATTTGGAGACTTTCAGTTTAACTACTATAATTTGTCTTTAAAAAGTGATTTTGGGGACTTCTCTGGCGGTCCAGTGGTTAGGACTTGACACTTTCACTGCCTGGGCCTGGGTTTGATCCCGGTTGGGGAACTAAGATCCCGCAAGCTGTGCGGACAAAATAAATAAAAAGTGGTTTCGTCATTAGAAAACAGATCAAATTACGATTGATAATTCAGATTAAAATTTAGTTTTTGTTCTTATTTGAGTAACATTATGTGACTTTGTGGTATCTCATGAAAATCATTCATTTCCTTCCATCTGTATCAGGCAAATTTAGAGTATACTGCCTGATCCTATTTGCTATAAACAGGATCCTATCTGATTCTTTGACTTATTGTTGGACAGTTTTCACTTGTCTGTAGATGCTGTTCTTGTGGCATCACCCATGAAACTTGAGGGATAAATAAGTTCCGGAGTTATTGTAGCTATTAATTTAAATAAGATCTTTCCAGGACAGTTGATTAGAGGTGATATGTTAAACCCTCGTTTAAAAAATTTTAATAATTAATAGATACTGTGTATTGCCAGTGTATGTACAGTTGGTTACCTTTTGCCCTCATTTACTCCACTCCAATCACCATGACCTACTTCTGTTCTTCAAATATAGCAGGCACACTCCTACCTCAGGTCCTTACTGCTGCTTTTCCTTCCATATCGAGTGCATTCCCCTGATATCTGTATGGCTCACTTCCTCTCTTCCTTCAGATCTTTGGGCAAATGTCATCTCAGGGAAATATTTCCTGATGACTCTATTTGTAATTGCAACTTAAATTTCCTACTTCTTGTCCCCCTTTCCTACTTAATATTTTCCTTAGCAGCTATCACCATCTTGCAGGCCATATATTTTACTCTTTGTTTATTGTGTTTCCCCTTCCCTAAAATCTTAGTTACATGAAAGTAGGAACTTTGTCTATCTAGCTGGATACTGAATCCATTGTTCCTAAAACAGTGCCTCTAATAAAGTAGATAATTACTTGAAAGAATGAAAGAAAGCAGGAATGAATGAATGAGTGAATGAATGAAAAAATGGTTGAAAGCATGTATGAATAAATATGTAAATGAAGAATATTCAATGACGATAGCATCCTATATTTCTGTGGGATAGATATGAGGTAATGCATTATAAAATTGGTATTTTTTAGGTTTGGAGAATTTTTTGTTTGCTTGCCTGGCAATATATTTAACTTAAACTGGCATACAATATTGTTTAGCAGCAGTAATGTGTTGTAGTAAGTGTTACAGAAATTGAAATCAAATGCATTTGGTACTTTTTAAAAGTGTTTACTATTAGACAGTGAGAAAATCCTATCAGCATTGATACGGTTAAGCAATAGAGGGAAAGAAAAATTCTCCTTAATTCTTTTTGGTGATATATCAAGTAATCCATTTATCAGCCCAATGATAGTTTAAACTCTGGCCAGATTTATGGTTTGAGATCTCTTTTTGTGGGCGGGTTGGGGGCGTTGCATATAGATCCTAGAGGTATATGAAGTCTGACTTTCAAATGGGTAGAACGACATTTTAGAGCCACTTAAATAGGTGACTGAAGTGGTACATGTGGGAATCATCAGTCATTGGAGCCAAAGTGAGATTTAACTCCAGATGGCTCTGAACTGCAGCTTAATTGCCGGTTATGAGAGTTTTGCTGCAGTTAATAGATTAGGAGTTCCAAAGAAAGCTTAGAACTCCTCATTGATCACTTTAAAAACCAGATGCTCTGACTCTTCCAAATCCCTCAACCCCAACACATACACACCCCTGCCCACCCCGTATGCATGTGTGCATAGTCCAGATATGTTGCTACCCAAAGTCTAAAGTGCAATTAGTTGAATTCTACAGCAAGATGATGTTGAACATATTAAAGCAACTAGATTGTTTACTCCCTTGAGGACCTGCCTGGTTCTGAGTTTTCTTCTCCTTTTTGAGTATGGGGATTACTATTTCATGTTAGGACAGTTCATCTAACAATAACTGCTTTGCCAAAGTCTGCTTTTTGCGCTGAACAAGTACTACGTTTATTTTTTTTTCTGTATTGTGTGCTTGCGTTCATCACTTTACTTATTAGCTTTGTATTCTTTGCATCCTGTAGCATGTTTGCTGGTGGTTTGTTTTCTCTTTGATATTTTGATTGGTTTACATATTATAGATTTTCTCATCTATAAGAAATAATTTTGGAAAGTATGCACTTTGCACTAAGATTTCCATTCCCTTTCTTTTCCAACTTAATGCACTAAGCATCACTTTAAGATTCCTCTGCTTCTAGGATTCTAACATAGTCTCACCTTATCTGTTCCTTGATAAATTTTCAAGTTTGTATTAAAATATTCAAGTTTACAGAAGCTATAGTCTTTATCTTGTCCTTCCAGGCAAATATTACAGTTCCTTATTTTTCAACAGCTTCGCAAAGGCTGAAAAATTTGCCTCGTACTTCCCTCAAAGCCAAACAGTTGCTTCAAACTTCATCTACAAAAAGAGGTAACTACAGCCTCTTACTAAGTTTTAAATTTCAGCAAATGGTCAAGTTAGTTAAATCTTTTACCTTTTGGCATACTGAGTCAGTGATGTCTATAAGGCACATTTTAGTCTTTTTTTTTTTAATACTAAAATAATGTGTATTCATTCTCTGTTACTTGGATAAATCCAGAAGAAACTCATTTTCTACAGAGGTATGTATTGGGTTGCAATTCTAAAAGGAATAAGTGATATATAGCATTTAATATTAGAGAATTTATCATTTTTCTTACCTAAAACTGTAGGTTATTGTTTTAACTTTGTTAGGTAAACTAATAAATGCTTTAAAATGAACCAAATGCCAGACATTCTGTATGTTGTTTTTTCTTCTGTCTTTGGTTTTTGGATTTACTTATCTGTAGGATGAAACAAGCATGTTTTCATATTAGAAATTGATCGATGTTAAAGCAGAGTTGTTAACTGATGATGTTTGGAATATTCATGGAATGGTAGCTTTTGTAAGAACTGACAGCTGAAGAAATATATAAAGGTTGCCATCAAAGTTATCATGTTGGTTTCAAGAGATTGGATGTATGGACAGCTAGGAAGAAGTAGAATTGGGAGAAACACTGTGGGATTAGATAGACCAGCAGTAATAAGAATGAATAGAAGCCTCAGAGGAAATGGTACAGAACAAATATAGGCAAGGAGGAAAAATATTTCCCCTATCCAGGACATGTAGATTTCCTGATAGCTTCAGAACTCAATAAATAACAAAGATATATAAGAAGGATAAGACACTAACAGGACATTATATGGAAAGAGGAGGTTTGGGATTTGATTTGTTGAAAAAATGATTTAGTTAATATGGTTATAAAAGTACTGAAATAGGTACTTTAGCAAGTTCACTAATGCAGATGTTTTAGCAATGATATGGTGGATTAAGTATAATTTAAGGAAATAGTTTTAGATATTAGAATCCAAAGAAAAGAGAATAGTCAAATAGAAAAGTAGAATGTTGGAATGTTTGTGTTTTAGATGTCAGGGGCTGATTATAGGCCTCCAGTAAGGGTGTGTTTTGGTGCCACTGTCAGAAATAATAACAGACTGAACAGATTATGCTCTTTTGATGGAGAAGAAGGTGATTTATTAAGGATCATTGTAGAAACGGTTCTTAAATTATTTGAGGACCTTAAACTTCTTTTTTGAGATTTCCAGATACTTTTGAGTACTTCTAGGTGTGGAAGGTAGGTGAAAACAGATGATTATAAAATGATTGTAGTATCTATACCAGGGCAAGAGAGAATTTTACGTTTATATAAATTTTATTTTTTGTATGCCTCTATAAGCTGCTTCATAATGTTTTTTGGCATTAGGTACGCTTATATAATTTAAAAATTTTACTTGAAGATTTTACGTTGCTATTTATTAGATCGAGAAGATCATAACTTCTGGCTGATTTTTTTTGGGGGGGTGGGGGACGCCTGTGGAGGTTACATTATTTTTGTGATTCTGAACTACCAAACTGCCTGCCCTCTGTGATAACAGGAAAACCCAGTCTCATAATTCCTGGTACCTCTAGCTGTCTAGATGACATGGTAAAGAGAGAGAAGTTTGTGCGTGTGCATGTTTGATTTTTTGTTCCTTTTTGTTTCATTTTGTTTAATCTCTCATTTATCTTAATCCAGACTCCCTTATTTTCTGGTCAGTACTGTGGCTTGGTGATGATCATCTTACACTATAAGTTCTAAACCAATTGAAAAAGGAACAATATATGATAGGATTTAAAATACTAGTTTAATTACTGGTAAAGCTGAGCTGGAGAATATCTCTTGGATCCAAGGTCAAAATGGATTTTCTAATTTACCCTCATGTCTAGACTTTGAGAGAGAGGAGTCTGCATTGGACTGTGGGATTCTCTGCTCTTGTAGGGATGTGAAGCAGACAGGATTCAGACACCACGTTTTCATAGGTACCTTTGCACATTAATCCCATCCAGTAGAGAAGCATGGACTAGATAGTAAATTGCCACATAAATCAGTTGTTCCTCATCCTGGGGATGAGCCTATAACATTTTCTAGAAAGCTGATTTACTTATTTTAAGGACTCACAGAATCATGGGAAGAGGAAGAAGATGGTTTCCTTAACTATTGGAAAAATGGTCACTTTGATTTTAATTGCATTTAGTAGTAGCTGGAGTTTGAAGATGGGAAGGGAAGTAAAACTGTGTTGCCTGGCACAAAGAAACATTCCATAAACATTTCTTGATGAACACGATCATGCCACTAACTCAGGAAGGGCTGGACACATCCCTCTCTGTGTTTTCTTCTTGCAAAGCTTTTGTGTTTCTTCAGCCCACTTTTCTCTTTGAGGGAAAGAACGCATTGTGTTTTTTTAAGACTTCGTAGAAGTGACTGCTTAAACTGCTTTGATAAAGATACATTTTATTTATCTCCAGTTGCTGGGAACTCAGTCAAGTAGAGATAAACAGGGTAGAAACCTCAACAAGTCAGGGGAAGAAAATGAAGACTAATTAGAGAAGTGAATGTAGAGATAAGGACAAATTTGAATGTACAAACATACTTTTATTTAGAAGGAAAGAAACAACTAAGGAGGAGTTCATGATGGTAGTTGTCTAATACTGCTTTAATTTTCTAATTCACTATATTTTGAGGTATTTAAGGTGACATAAGCAATATTTATAAGAGGCCTTATTGATATGAACCCAGGAATTTTGTCATTACCCTGGATCCAAAATTTTAAATTTCATGTTCCCTTTTCTATCAACTAACACATATTGAATCTGAAGCATGAACAAGATACATGCATTACATTCTTTTATCTTTTTTTCCTCTGTTCTAGTCCCTCTTTACTTTTTCTTCTGTTAAAAGTTGTGAGCAAAGCCAGCCTCTGCCATAAACAGTTTTTAGATACAGTTAAAATTGAAGGAGTTGCTCTCCCTCCCATGACTGTTACATACAATTGGGAGAAGGAAAGGAGAGAGCATGGGGGCTCCCTCCAAACACACAAATTTGTGTTGGATCATTTCATGCTGTCTTTGTAATGATACTTGAATAGATTTTACTTATATTTAGACTTGCTAAGGCTTTTATGATTTTCTAAGATTCTTTTTTCCTCTTTAGTTAAATCTTGACTACATCTATCAATTTCCTTTGCTGAGAAAGTCCTAGATCAAAATTTCCACCTCTCTGAAATGTGTGCCTTGATCTTCCTGATTAAATAGGACTGCATTTTAAAATATTAAAAGCCTTTAACATTCTGTGGTTTTAAAAGATCACCTGATTCCAATTAACCCTCATTATATTTTTATTCCTCCCTAACTCCCAAGTTTATAGATAAGGCAAAATGCTGCTACCATTAGAGGAGGAAACATTTTTTACAATAGTAAAACTACAGCTTAGTGCACCTCTTCATATACTCTAGTTTTCCCTCAGTTTATACTTTAACCTTATTAAAGCATTTCTCTCCATATCTGGAGATTGTAGAACTTTTTGACTTGTCCTTTCATAAACTGTAGTACATTTATCTAAGAATATAAGGATTAATAAATTTAAAAGGATTTCTAATTTATAAATCTATTTTTTAATCTTTGTTATTTTAAAATACAGCACAAATTCAGAAAACCATATAATACACAGAGAGCTTAATGAATTCCTATAAGGTGACCCCCTTGTAACTACCATTCATATCAGGAGACTAGAACTTACTACCTCAGATACTCTATACCCATCTGCTTCCAAACACAATCCTCTCTTGACCCCCTCTCCCAAGAATAGCCATTCTTCCAGATTTTTACAGCGATCACTTCCTTACTTTTCTGTATAATTTTTATCATCCAAGTAATGAAATTATAGTTTTTCCTCTTTAATATATGTCTTTTTAAAGTTTCTCTTAATTTATAGTTTTCCTCCAACTCTTTACTCCCCCTTGTTGTTTGAAGAAACCACCAAATCACTTGTCCAGTAGATGTTCACACAGAATGGATTTTCCATGGTGTCATTTATCAGGTTCCTCTGTATTTCCTATAAATTGTTAGTTATCCACATGCTTAATTAGATTCAGTTATGTTATTTTTGGCAAGACTACTATATAGGTGGTGGTACTTCTTGGTGTTGCCTGTTTCATATGATATTAGCAGGCATTGATGCAATAATGCCTATATCCTTACTTTATTAGGAATTGCAGAATTGGGTTATTTCAATTCTAACATTCCTAAGAGAAACTTTACCTTATTCTTTGGTTAACTAGCACTGAGGTTTTATTTCAATACTTTTTCTTTCCCTTTATTTACCAGTTTACAAAATAAAAAATTGGCAATCTAGGATCCTCCAAAGGTGACCAATACTTTTCATATATATATATACACACACACGTACGTATATATATATATATATATATATATATCATTATAAACTTACAGATTTAAACATTTTTTAATGTGTTTCAGTCTGAGTATTTTCCCAACTTTGGTAGAAGCATCTTCAAGTTGGTGTTCAGGTCTTTTTGACACAACCCTGGTAGTCTTTGATAACGTCTTGATAACTGGTATGACAAGATAGGCTCATCTTATACACTTCCTGCCACAGACCTGAATTTAGTTATTTCTCAAAAAAAAAATCCTGATTTCTTTTGGTAGGAAATGGAATTTCGAAACCAAAGTGTGAGTTTTTAGTTGTGCTCTTTACTATCCAGTTGGTCATTGTTTCTAGTTCTTTTCAGTTACTAGAAATAGATATGTGTAGATTTGTGTTTGTATATTTTTTAAGATTGAATGCCTTAATGAGTTCATGCTGATACTTCCTAATCAAATTTAGGGCTTGAGGATAATTACTTAACCTCTTTTAACTTAAAGCTTTCTTTCTTTTATTCTGCTCCGAGAAGTCTGTCTCTCAGAAACACATAGAAATAGAGTATCATTTAATAATTTGTTTTCTCCCACATTTTACACAGCATCTTCTGGGGATAACATTAGTGTAATACCATACAATATGGTTACTAAAAGCAGTTTATAAAACTTTTTCCATAAATAGGTTACTAGGGGATAAGGGGGGAAGGGATAAATTGGGAGATTGACATATATTCACTACTATATATAAAATAGATGACTAATAAGAACCTGCTGTATAGCACAGGGAACTCTACTCAATACCCTGTAATGCCTATATCGGAAAAGAACCTAAAAAAAGAGTGGTTATATGTGTATGTATAGCTGATTCACTTTGCTGTACACCTGAAATTAACACAACATTGTAAATCAACTATACTCCAATAAAAAAACTTTTTCCATAAATAACTATTATATACTCTCCTTTATATGCCTCATTTAGTCTCAGCCCTACATTTAAGTAATATTTGATGCTTGCTACCTGTCTGTTGATATTGTCTCACCAGTCAGTTTTCTTGTTTAAAGCTTATCTGTTAGATTCCTTAAGGAGTTATGGGAACAATATCCATTCCCTCAATTTTTGCATGTCGATGACAGCTTGTCTGCTCTTTTTATATTTGAAAGTCATTAGCTAGATACGAAATCTTTGGCTCACATTTTCTTTCCTTGAGTATCTTAAATATATGGCTCCATTTTTGTCAGGAATAAAGAATTGTTTCCGTTCCAATCGTTTGGTCTTTTTATCTGGATGTCCAAAAGTTGTTTTCTTCTCCTTTAAAGTTCAATAATTTATTAGAATATGTCTTAGTGTTTGTCATTCTGAGTTGATTTCCCCAGATATGTGGTGTGTTATTTCAATTTGAAATTGCAGAGTTTTAAAAATTTTAGGCAAGTTCTTTAGAATTATAGTTTTTTTTTATTGTGTTCTTTTGCTTTGGCTTTCTTTTTTTGTGGGGACTCTTCTTGTACACATGTTGGGTGTTCTTTGCCTTTCTTCTGTGTTTCTTGCCTTCTCTTGAATCCTTTTCATCTTTCTTCATTTCTTCTTGTCCTATAAGTTTATTTTCATTGTTTATTTCTTTTAAAGCATAAGGTCATGTGTATGGTGACTTTTGTATTCCTTCTGTCTTAGACTTCATTTTGAAATGATTTATTTTATGTCTGATTCTTTTCTGTGTTCCACCACCTCCCTTTTGAGTGTTTATTCATTCTGATTTATGTTCTTTCATATCTCATAATTTTCATCTTTTTGTGCGTGTGCATGGTGGACATATTTGGCAAGGTTTCACCATTAGTAGGAATATTATTCTATTCCTTATTCTATTTTTTATTTAATAACTTTATATGGGATTTTGCCTTACTCTTTTTCTATTGCTCATTTTTCTGTGAAATTGGTTTTTCTAAACATTTAGAAAGGGAGTTTAAGATTTTCTAATTTATAGCTCTAGTGCTCCCTCTTCTTTTGTTTTAGGAAACTGTTCAAAAATATGGCTGTTTGCGGAGTGGCTGGGCCCGTGAGCCATGGCCGCTGAGCCTGCGTGTCCGGAGCCTGTGCTCCGCAACGGGAGAGGCCACAACAGTGAGAGGCCCGCGTACCGCAAAAAAAAAAAAATATATGGCTGTTTATTTTCTGAGATTTCTTGCTTTTACTCCCCTCCCCTGTTTTAAAATTCATCCTTTTAAAGTGTATAAATCACTGTTTTTTAGTACAGTTGACCCTTGAACAACACGGGTTTGAACTGTATGGGTTCATTTATACATGGATTTTTTTCACTAAGTGTGTGCTACAATACTACACAATCTGTAGTTGGTTGAATCCACAGATGCAGAACCATGCATGTAGAGGGCCAGCTGCAAAGTTATATGTGGATTTTCCAGTGTGCAGAGGGTCAGCACCCCTAACCCCCTGAATTGCTCAAAGGTCAACTGTATATTCACAGAGTTGAGCAACTGTTAACCACTGTCTGATTTTAGAGATTATCATCACCCCATAAGAAACACCATGCCCATTAACAGTCACTCCCATTCCCCACTCCTTCCAGTCACTGGCAACCACTAATCTTTCTGATTCTGGATTTGCCTGTGCTGAACATTTCATATCAGTGGAATCATACAATATGTGATCTTTGCAACTGGCTTCTTTCAAACAAATTTTGTCTATCCATTCATCAGTTGGTGGACATTTGAGTTGTTTTCACTTTGTACCTGTTGTAAATAATGCTGCTAATGCTGCAAGTGTTTGCTGGTAGCTTATTTATTCTTATCTATCAGTCTTTTCGTATGTATGGAAGAAAAGCTAGCAAAACCTGTTCCCAGGGGTTTCTTCTGCCTCTTATGTTTAATAAATATTCTCTTGATAAATATATGCTTACAAAAATAATGGTAAGTACTGTACCCTAATGAAAGAAGAAATCAAGGGATTCTATGTCTTGTTTTTTTATGATTACTTGTCAGCCATTACAAACTTAATATGCCTTGGTGTTGTATATTATAAAACCTGCATAGGATAGTAGCCCCACAAATAAACTTTCTGAGTCTAGTTGAAAATTAAAATGGCGAAAAAGACATTTTAATGTCTACTCCCAGAGGTGTTTCTCTTTTGGTATTACCGAGAGGTAAAGAACACCAATCTGGGAGTCAGGAGACCTGAATTCAAGTCCTGACTTTCCTGTTTATTTGCTCAGTTGATTTCTGTGGTTGTGGCAATTTTCCTTCTCTGTAAAGTGGAAGGGTTGTAGTAGTTACTAGTATCTCTTTTAACAAGGATTTTTTAAAAGTTATTTATCTATTTATTTATTTATTTTTGGCTGCGTTGGGTCTTTGTTGCTGAGCGTGGGCTTTCTCTAGTTGTGAGTGGGGACTGCTCTTCATTGTGGTGCTCAAGCTTCTCATTGTGGTGGCTTCTCTTGTTGCAGAGCACAGGCTCTAGGCACACGGGCTTCAGTAGTTGTAGCACGTGGGCCCTAGAGCACACCAGTTTCAGCAGTTGCGGCTCGTGGGCTCAGTAGTTGCGGCACGCAGGCTCTAGAACATGCGGGCTTCAGTAGTTGTGGCGCTCAGGCTCAGTAGTTGTGGCTCACGGGCTCTAGAAGACATGGGTTTCAGTAGTTGCTGCTCATGGGCTCAGTAGTTGCAGCACGCGGACCCTAGAGCACACGGGTTTCAGTAGTTGCTGCTCGTGGGCTCAGTAGTTGTGGCACATGGGCTCTAGAGCACAGGCTCAGTAGTTCTGGCACACGAGCTTAGCTGCTCCGCAGCATGTGGGATCTTCCCGGATCAGGGCTTGAACCCGTGTCCCGTGCATTGGCAGGTGGATTCTTAACCACTGCGCCACCAGGGAAGTCCTAACAAGGATTCTTTAACTCTGTAGTGAGAGAATCATATTTACTTCGTCTCTGTGGTCTTTAATAACCAGAAATTATTTTAAAGTCTTTATTATGTCAGTAACCTGTTGCCATCATTTATGGTGCATAGACCATTGAGTGACTGGAATGATATACCTATAAAGTAAGGGATAGTTGACAAGGAAGTTTTTGGGGTTTTTTTTGCGGTACGCGGGCCTCTCACTGTTGCGGCCTCTCCCATTGCGGAGCACAGGCTCCGGACGCGCAGGCTCAGCGGCCATGGCTCACGGGCCCAGCCACTCCACGACATGTGGGATCTTCTCGGGCCGGGGCACGAACCAGTGTCCCCTGCATCGGCAGGCGGACTCTCAACCACTGCGCCACCAGGGAAGCCAGACAAGGAAGTATTTTTATCTTTATTTTTTAAATAATTGAATGGCATATGTACTTTGCTCCCCATCAGTCATGGTAGCCAGTGTTTGACAATGTGTGTATTTTTATTGCAAACTGTGCATTTATTGGATATTTACATATTTTTAAAAATTATACAATTAATGTAATTTGTAGTTTGGTTGGCATATGACTGGGAAGATAACCACTTGAAGTGTCTAGTTTTTATATTGCAAGATAATGTTTAATATTGAGATATATTATTTGTAAAACATTTTGTATTCAGTGAGTATCAAGCTAAAAACAGTATACAGTTTACTCAATTTCTCCATTTTAAAGTGCCTGCTGAATTATACAAGCCTTAATTAGAAAATAAACTTACCATTTTTATTAAATGCTTATTGAAAGACAAAAATGAATATTGAAAAATTAAGAATCCTCATATCACCCACCATTCCATTTTAGAGATGACTTGGACACCACAGTTAACATTCTTAGTCATATCTCAGTTTTATAAATAGAATTCTAATTCTTGCTTGGAGCCGATAACATTCCTTCATTTTGTGCCTTGATTCAAGTATAATTCTCAGTATCCACAATGAGTAAAGAGAAACTATAACCTGCTGTCATAATTAATTTGGGTAATGGAGCCTAATTTACTTAATCCCTATGTTTTAGTTAATTTATAAGGACAGCTTAGGAGAGTCCTGAGTGACGTTGTTGAATATCTTTCCAGGTAACTGAGCTGCAGCAGGCTGAAAAGCACCATCTTCCTTAGATAAGGGAGGCATGGATATGATACGCCTTACAAATCCTATAATACTTTACATTTTACCAACAGTTTACTTACACATTGCTCATTTGATCTTTGCAGCTAACCTGTGATATTTGCCGAGATTTGTTTTATTAGATTTACATCTGTATATTCTCTTTTTTGGGGTGCAGTGCAAATGGTATTGCATTTAAAATTTTTATTTCCATGCATTTATTGCCAACGTATAGAAATACAATCGATTTTTGTATGCTAATCTTCCATCCTGTGACTTTCCTGAACTCGAAATTTCTGGAAGGTTTTTTTTGTTCTTTTGTTTTTAGATTCCTTGGGATTTTCTTTGTAAACAATCGTGGAGAAAGTTTCTTTCTTTCTTTCTAATCTATATGTCCGTTATTTCCTTTTCTTGTTTATTGCACTGGCTAGAACTTCCAGCATGTGTTACATAAGAGTGGTGAGAGGCTATATCCTTGCCTTGTTCCTGATCTTAGAGGGGAAGCATTCAGTCTTTCATCATTAAATATAATGTTAGCTGTAGATTTTTTGTAGGTGCTCTTTATCAAGTTAAAGTTCCTATTCCCTGTTTTTCTGAAAATTTTGTCATGAATATGTGTTAAATTTTGTCAGACACTTTTTTTACATCAATAGGTAGGCTCGTGATTTTTCTTCTTTAGCCTGTTATGGTGGTAGATTACATGGATTGATTTTCAAATACTGAACCAACTTTGCATCCTGGAATAAATCCCACTCAATCATGGTATATAATTTTTTTTATGTATCACTGAGTTCTGTTTGCTAATATTTTGTTAAGGAGGTTTATGTCTATTTTCCTGACAGATATTGGTCCATAGGTTTCTTTTTTGACACTATCTTTTTTGTCACTGTCTAGTGACACAGTAGTTTTTGGTACTACTGGTGATACTACTTTCATAAAATGAATTGTGATGTGTTCCCTCCTCTTCTGTTTTCTGATAGAGAGTGTATAGAATTGGTGTTAATTCTTCTTTAAACCGTTGGTAGAATTTTCCAGCAAAACCATCTGGGCCTGGAGGTTTCTCTTTCAGAGGGTTTTGAATTATGAAATCAGTTTCCTTAATAATTATATGGCCATTCAGTTTATCTGTTATATACAAGATGAGTCGTGCTAGTTTTTTGAAGAATTGGTTCATTTCATCTAAATTGTCAAATTAATGTGTGTAGGATTGTTCTTAGTACTCCCTTATGATCCTTTTGATGTCTTCAGGGTCTGCAGTGATATCCGATTTCATTACTGATATTGGTAATTTGTGTTTTCTCTCCTTTTTATTTTGCCAGGCTTGTCAATTTTATTGTCCTCTTGAAAGAAATCTTTATTTCTTTGATTTCTCTGGTTTTCTTTATTCAGTCTCATTGATTTGTGCTCTTTATTATCTTCTGCTGCTTGCTTTGAGTTTATTTTACTTTCTCTAGGTTTTTGAAGTAGGAACTTAGATTACTGATTTAAGACTTTTCTTTTTCCTAATTATGACCCACAAACTTTGATATTTTGTATTTGAATTTTTATTCCATTCCATGTATTATAAAATTTCTATCGAGAAGTATATCATTAGTTTTCAAGTGATTTTTTTCATCTTTTTGTTACCTTTTAGTTATTGATTTCTAGTTTGATTGTATTATGGTCAGAGAAAGTACTCTTTGTAATTTCAGTTTTTAAAAAGTTGTTGTAATTTACTTTATGGCCCAGGGCATAGTCTTATTTTGGCTTATATTCTGTGGACACTTGAAAAGAATGTATATTCTGCTGTTGTTTAGTGGATTGTTCTATAAATGTCAGTTAGATTCTGTGGTTGGTGGTGGTGATGTTGAGTTCTTACATGTTCTGTCAGTTGTTAAGAGGGGGGTGTTTAAGTCTCCAACTATTGTGGATTTGTCTGTTTCTCCTTTCAGTTCTGTAAGTTTATCCTTCACATTTTTATAGCTCTGTTTAGTACATACACATTTAGGATTGTTTTGCCTTCTTGGTAATTTGACCCTGCTTTCATTATGTTATCCCTCTTTGTCCCTGATAATTTTCTTTTGCATTATCTGATGTTAATATAACCATCATGCTTTCCTTTTGTATTATTTGCTTGATATATTTTTTCCATCCCTTAACTTTCAACCTCCCTATATTTTAATTTATATATATATATATATATATATATATATATATTTTTTTTTGGTACACGGGCCTCTCACTGTTGTGGCCTCTCCTGTTGTGGAGCACAGGCTCTGGATGCACAGGCTCAGTGGCCATGGCTCATGGGCCTAGCCGCTCCGCGGCATGTGGGATCTTCCCGAACCAGGGCACGAACCCGTGTCCCCTGCATCGGCAGGTAGACTCTCAACCACTGTGCCACCAGGGAAGCCGTATTTTTATATTTGAAGTGAGTTTCATAAAGACAGCATAAACTTAGGTTATGTTTTAAATGCATTTCTGCCAAATCTCTGTCTTAATAATTGGTGTAGATGGACCATTTACATTTCATGTAATTATTGATATGCTTAAGTCTGCCATTTTATTTGTTTATTGTTTTTTCTCTTTTTCATTTCTCTATTTTCTTTTTCCTGCATTCCTGTGGGTTATTTGAACATTCTTTATAATTCCGTTTTGACTTATATATAGTGTTTTTTAGTCCATATGTTTGCATATGTAGTGGTTGCATTACATTACATTATGTATACATAACATCATATATACATATCACAGTCTGTTGATGTTATCATTTTATCAGTTCAAATATGTAAACCTTACCTTTTTTTTTTGCGGTACGCGGGCCTCTCACTGCTGTGGCCTCTCCCGTTGTGGAGCACGGGCTCCAGATGCGCAGGCTCAGCGGCCACGGCTCATGGGCCTAGCCACTCCGCGGCATGTGGGATCTTCCCGGAACAGGGCACAAACCTGTGTCCCCTGCATCGGCAGGCGGACTCTCAACCACTGTGCCACCAGGGAAGCCCAAACCTTACCTTTTTTCATGTACCTTTACCCTCACCCCATTTATAATTGTCTTAAATATTTTCTTTAAATAATATTTCAACAACATCAGTGTTATAATTTTTTCTTCAACCTGCATGTATAATTTTGAAAACTCAAGGAGAGGGAAATCCTATGTGTCTGCCCATATTTTTGCTTACCTTGTTCTTTCTTCTTTTCTGATATTCCAGGTTTCCATGTTTTTATCATTTTCTTTCTGTTTATAGAATCTGTTTAGCTGGGGATTTTGGAGGGGAGGGGAGTCTGCTGGCCACAAATTGTGTTGGTTTTCTTTTGTCTGAGAATGTTTTGATTTTTCCCTTAGTTCTTCTGGGATATTTTCTCTGAGTATAGGATTCTGGGTTGACATTTCTTTTAACTCTTGAAAAATATTTGCTACTTTTCTCCTGGCCTCTGAGGGCTATGATGCGAAATCCACTGTTGTTAGAATTCATTTTCCCCTATAGGTTAGGTATTATTTCTTTCTCTGATTTCAAGGTTTTTTCTTGTGTTTCATTTTCAGAAGTTTATAACTATGATGTGTCTTGGCATGGATTGCTTTGGATTTACCTAGTTGGTGTTCTCCTAGTTTTTTGAATCTGCAGGTTTATGTCCTTTGACAAATATGGGAAGTTTTCGTATATGGGAAGTCATTATTTCTCACAGTACTTTTTGTCCTCTCTTTCTCCTTTCCTCCCAGTACTCCATTGGCAAGAAAATGTGGGTCTTTTCTTGTAGTCCCACAGGTCCCCAAAAATTCTGTTCAGTTTTTTCTTTTTTTTATTGAAGTAGTTGATTTATAGTGTTTTGTTAATTTCTACTGTACAGCAGAGTGATTCACTTATATATATATACACACACATTCTTTTAAAAATTCTTCTTCATTATGGTTTATCACAGGATATTGAATTTAGTTCCTTGTGTTATACAGTAGGACCTTGTTGTTTATCCATTCTAGATATAATGGTTTGCATCTGCTAATCCCGAACTCCCAATCCATCCCTCCCCTACTGCCCTCTCCCTTGGCAACCACAAGTCTTTTCTCTATGTCTGTGAGTCTGTTAATGTTTCGTAAATAGGTTCATTTGTGTCATATTTTAGATTCCACATATAAGTAATATCATATGGTATCTGTGTTTCTCTTTCTGATAATCATACTTAGTTATATTATCGTACTTAGTATGATAATCTCTAAGTCCATCCATGTTGCTGAAAATGGCATTATTTCATTCTTTTTTTTGCGTACATGGGCCTCTCACTGTTGTGGCCTCTCCCGTTGTGGAGCACAGGCTCCGGACGCACAGGCTCAGCGGCCATGGCTCACAGGCCCAGCCGCTCCGTGGCACATGGGATCCTCCCGGACCAAGGTCCGAACCTGCGTTCCCTGCATCGACAGGCGGACTCCCAACCACTGCGCCACCCGGGAAGCCCTATTTCATTCTTTTTTACAGCTGAGTAGTATTCCATTGTATATATTTAACACATCTTGTTTATCCATTCATTGTTGATGGACATTTAGGTTGTTTCCATGTCTTGGCTATTGTGAATAGTGCTGCTATGAATATAGGGGTGCATGTATCCTTTTGAATTGTAGTTTTATCCAGATATATGCCCAGGAGTGGGATTGCTGGATCATATGCTAGATATATTTTTAGTTTTTTGAGGAACTTCCATACTGTTTTCCAAGGTGGCTGCACCAACTTACATTCCCACAAATACTGTAGGAGGGTTCCCTTTTCTCTACACCCTCTCTAGCACTTGTTATTTGTGGACTCTTTAATGATGACCCTGTGACCCTGACCAGTGTGAGGTGGTACCTCATTGTAGTTTTGATTTGCATTTCTCTAATAATTAGCGATGTTGAGTTTCGTTTCATGTGCCTATTGGCTATCTGTATGTCTTCTTTGGAGAAATGTCTATTTAGGTCTTCTGCCCATTTTTCAATTGGGTTGTTTCAATTGTTTTTTGTTGTTGAGCTGTATGAGCTGTTTGTATAGTTTGGAAATTAAGCCCTTGTCCGTCACATCATCTGCAAATATTTTCTCCCATTCTGCAGGCTGTCTTTTTGTTTTGTTTATGGCTTCCTTTGCTGTACAAAAGCTTGTAAGCTTGATTAGGTCCTATTTGTTTATTTTCACTTTTATTTCTATTTCATTGGGAGGCTTTTTTTTTTTTTTAAGTCTATTTTTTCTATGTTCAAATTGGGTAATTTCTTTTGTTCTATCTTGCAGTTCACTGGCATTCCCCCAGCCCCCATTTTGCTACTGAGCTCATCCACTGAGTTTTTATTTTGGTTAATGCATTTTTAAGTTTTAAAATTTACATTTGATTCCCATTTCTCTGTGTCTTCTATTTATTTGTTGAGACTTTGTATTTTTGCATATTTCAAGTGTTAAGAATTACTCATTCAAAAAATTTTATGATAGCTACTTTATTTTTTTTAATATCTTTATTGGAGTATAATTGCTTTACAATGTTATGTTAGTTTATGCTGTACAACAAAGTGAATCAGCTATATGTATACATGTATCCCCATATCCCCTCCCTCTTGAGCCTCCCTCCCACCCTTCCTATCCCACCCCTCTAGGTGGTCACTTAACACCGAGCTGATCTTCCTGTGCTATGCAGCAGCTTCCCACTAGCTATCTGTTTTACATTTGGTAGTGTATATTTGTCAGTGCTACTCTCTCACTTCGTCCCAGCTTCCCCTCCCCTCCCTGTGTTCTCAAGTCTGTTCTCTACATCTGTGTCTTTATTACTGCCCTGCCACTAGGTTCTTCAGTACTGTTGATTTAGATTCCTTATATGTGATACCTACTTTAAAATCTTTGTCAAATAATTCTAACGTCTCTGTCATCTTGGTGTTCACATCTCTTGATTGTATTTCTTTATTTAGTTTAAGATCTTCCTGGTTCTTGGTATGATAAATTTTTTTTTAAATTGAAATCTGGACATTTTCAGATTATGAGAGTCTAGATCTTATTTAAACCTACCCTTTTATGAAAGGGTATGTCTTTCTCTGACACCACTCAGGCATTTGGTGGATATGGGGCAGGGGATTTCATTACTGCTATGGGAATAGACGCACAGGTTCCCCACTCAGTTCCTGTTGACACCCAAGGGGGAGGAACTGACTGGGTGGAGGTAGAAATTTTGGCTCCCCATATGGTCTCCACTGAAACTGTGTTGAGGGTGGTCTTACTACCAGTGAGCAATCATGAAAGTCCTGACTCTCCATTAGTCCTCCTCTGACACCAACCCAAGAGGAGGGAAAAGAGCACCTCATTACTTCCTTCTCTCTTACCTCCCTGGATAAGGTGTTTGTAGGCCTTGTTCAGTCTCAAAAGGATAGAAGTCCAGGCTCCCCACTAGCCTTTGTTGGCATTGGTGACAGTAGTGCCACAGTTTTTTCTGTTGTGTTTGGCTGGAGCAGAGCAGTTATCTAAAAGTTTTCTTTCCTAGTCCTTTGGCTAGAGAGAGCAGATTTTTTTTTTGGTCTGTCATACCCAAAGGTCTTTTTGGGTTGCTGCCTTCTTCAGCTTTAATCTGGGATATATGAGGCAAAAGAAAATCCTGGGAACTCATTACCATGTCATCTCTCAGATCTCAGGGTTCCTGGGTAGTGTTTCTTCTCTCCATGTTTCAGTCTTATGTTTGTTTTATATACAGTGCCCACGGTCTTAAATTATACTTACTGGGAGAAATAGGGAAAAGTTCATCTATTCCATTTTCCAAGTGGAAGTCTGAGATTCACATTCTTAAAAAATTTCAGGAGACAACCATTTCCCTGGCATAACTATTAATAGTTAAAATGGTGGTCAGAAGTTTTTCCAGAGGAAAAGGCTTTCACAAAGCCTATTTTCAAGATAAGCTTTGGTGAGACATTCCAAACATTATAGATATATTCCAGTATTTATAAAGCTGTGATGTAGAAATGAAGCACTCTCAGGGACTTCCCTGGCGGCACAGTGGTTAAGACTCTGTGCTCCCAATGCAGGGGGCCCGGGTTCGATCCTTGGTCAGGGAACTAGATCCCACATGCATGTGGCAACTAAGAGTTCACATGCCACAACTAAGGAGCCCATGAGCCGCAACTAAGGAGCCTGCCTGCTGCAACTAAGACCTGGTGCAAGCAAATAAATAAATACTATTAAAAAAAAAAAGAAAGAAAGAAATGAAACACTGTCAGCCTCATCAAGATGATCTGCCTAATTTCAGCATACCCTCTATATCAGTCACCATAAGAAAGAAGCCTAGGACTCCTTGGTCGTCTCTCACCTACTAGATTGTCGTTCACAATGTCTTAGTGAATCTCTTAACCTGACCTCATTTCTGTCTATCCCCAGCTCTCCAGACTTTTCCAAAATACTCCTTGAAACTCAGTGATCCTCCTCTGAACTTTACTGTTCTTGCCTCCTATCTGAAACCTGCATCCCCACCAAAACAAAATCCCAGTCAAAAGGCTGCCAAGTATGATAAAAAAAACTAGGACTGAAGGTGGCTTTTCTGGAGTTGGTACTGGAAGGAGCAGGTCTAGGCACCACCCTTAGATAGTGGCTAGAGGATAACTTAGACATAGAGTCTCAGTTATTCAGTGAGCTTCCAGGAAGACAGTGAAACAACTTGGGCAGAGACAAAGGTGGGACTGCAGGGAATAGAATTGAGAAAACACTTTCACAGTCACCTATAGAAAGGGGAAGATGGATTATATAAGGTAAAAAAAAAAAAAAAACTTCTGTGAAGATCATGGAATTTGCAATTCAGGGTACTTGGATCCTGTGGACATCTTGTCTTCAGTTTTCTACCAGAAGAGACTGTAACAGTTTGTTGGATATAATTGATTCAAGATATAATTGGTTCATAATTATTCTCAATTATGGCCTTACTTTAGAGCCCCTTATGGAGTTTTTGGGGGGTTTTCGGTTTTTTTTTTTTTTTGGCTGCACCCTGCAGCATCCAGAACTTCCCCAACCAGGGATTGAACCTGCACCCACTGCAGTGGAAGCATGGGGAAGCGCGGAGTCTTAACCACTAGACCACAAGGGAAGTCCTGGAGTTTTTTTTTTTTTTAATCAGCTTTACTCAGGTGGAATTTTAAATGCACAATTTTAATTACAAGAGTATACATTCATGCAGCCAGCCTAGTAAAGTTATCGAACATTTACATCATCCCCCAAAGTTTTTTTTGTACTTCCTCCCAGTCAGTTCTCCCAGCCTCAGGCAAATATCTGATTTGTGCTTAGTTACTGTAAGTTAGATTTGCCTAATTTTTGAGAATCATCCTTGTTGTATCAGCAGTTTTCTCCTCTTTGTTGCTGAGTGGTATTCTGTTGTATGGATATACCACAATTTGTTTACCTATTCACCTGCTGATGGACATTTGAGCTGTGTCCAATTGAATGGAGTATTCTATAAGTGTCAGGTCAGCTTGATTGATGGTGTTGGTCATGTCTTTGTCCTTTCTGATTTTCTACCTATTTGTTTCATCTATTACTAAGGAGTGTTGAAATATCTAACTAATTATGGACTTTTTTAGTTCCTTTCAGTTATGTCTGTTTCATGTGTTTTGTATATTTGTTTTGGGGTATACATAGCTAGTATTCTTATGTCCTCTTGCTGAATCGACCCCTTTAACTTTATGAACTCTATCTCTGATGGTAATTGCTTTCTGATATTATTATAAACACTCCATCTTTTTCATAATCGGTTTTGTATAAGGTAACTTTTTCTATCCTTTTACTTTTAACCTGTGTCTTTATATCTAAAATGTGTTTCTTTTAGATAGCATGTTGCTCTTGCTTTTTTGTCCATACTGGCAATATTTACCTTTTAATTGGAGTGATCACTATTCACGTTTAATGCAGTTATTAATATGGTTGGTTTAAAATCTGTCTCACAACTTGTTTTCTCTTTGTCTCTTCAGATTTTTGTTCCTTTTCTCCTTTGCTTTCAGTCTTTTGGAATATCTGAGTACTTTTTATATACTACATTTTATTTTCACGGTTGGCTTACTTTCTATCTCTTTTTTTTTTCTTTTTATTAAGTGGTTGCTTTAGAGTGTGCATATTTAACTTACTACAGTTATCTTCAAGTAATATACCACTTCACTTATGATGTAAGAACCTCAGAATAGTATATTTCCATTCCTTCCCATTTTTTGTGCTACATTTATCATTTACTTTTACTCTCTTTATATATATTATATTAAATCACAGAGAATGTTTTTGTTAGTTTTAGTTTACAGAGTTATCTTTTAGTGAAATTAAAAATGATTTATTAAAGATCTTTTATGTTTCCCAAAATATTTACCATTCCTGGCACTGTTCATTGCTTTATGCAGATCAGGGTTACCATTTGGTATCATTTTCCTTCTGCCTGAAGAACTTCCTTTAGTATTTCTGTTAGTGAAAGACTTGCTGGCAACAAATATTCTCAGATTTTGTTTGTCTTTAGAAGTCTTTGCTTTGATGTTAGTTTTGAATGATAATTTTGCTGGATATAGAACTCTAGATCGAAGTCTGAGTTTTTTGGGGTTTTTTTTTTACATCTTTGTTAGAGTATAATTGCTTTACAATGGTGTGTTAGTTTCTGCTTTATAACAAAGTGAATCAGTTATACATATGCATATGTTCCCATATCTCTTCCCTCTTGCGTCTCCCTCCCTCCCACCCTCCCTATCCCACCCCTCCAGGCGGTCACAAAGCACCGAGCTGATCTCCCTGTGCTATGCGGCTGCTTCCCACTAGCTATCTGTTTTACATTTGGTAGTGTGTATATGTTCATGCCTCTCTTTTGCTTTGTCGCAGCTTACCCTTCCACCTCCCCATATCCTCAAGTCCATTCTTTAGTAGGTCTGTGTCGGAAAAAAAAAAAAAGTTTGTTTTTTAAACTACTTAGATACTTGAGTTTATAGTTATCATCAAATTTGGAAGATTTTCAGCCATTCTTCAAATCTTTTCTGTCCCACTTACAGCCCCTTTCATCTGGGACTCCAGTTGCATGTATTAGACCACATGATTTTGACGTGTAGATCAGTAAGGCTTTATCATTTCTTTTTTGAGTCTTTTTATTCTCTGTATGCTTTAGTTTAGATAATTCTTATTGTTATGTCTTCAGCTACCTCTTCTTCTGTAACATCTAAATTGTTATTAATTCCCATCCAGTGAACTTAGCACTTGGAATATATTATAAGTTTTTCATCTTTAAAAGTTCTATTGGGAATTCCCTGGCGGTCCAGTGGTTAGGACTGTGCTTCCACTGCAGGGGGCCCAGGTTCGATCCCTGTTCGGGAACTAAGATCCTGCAAGCTTTAGGGCATGGCTAATAATAATAACAATAATAATAGAAAAAATATTTTTTTAAAAAGTTCTATCTAGCTCTTTAAAAAAGCTTTTATTGGGCTTCCCCGGTGGCACAGTGGTTGAGAGTCCGCCTGCAATGCTAGGGGACACAGGTTCGTGCCCCGGTCCTGGAAGATCCCACATGCCGTGGAGCGGCTGGGCCTGTGAGCCATGGCCGCTGAGCCTGCGCGTCCGGAGCCTGTGCTCCGCAACGTGAGAGGCCCGCACACTGCAAAAAAAAAAAAAAAAAAAAAAAAAAAAAAAAAAAAAAAAAAAAAAACAGGGGGG
>NW_020173388.1:8008185-8020960 GCF_003031525.2 Neophocaena asiaeorientalis asiaeorientalis | reverse complement strand
CCCAAAAAAAAAAAAAAAAAAAAAAAAAAAAAAAAAAAAAGCTTTTATTACCTCACATTCGTATATGTTTTTTTATATCCTTAAGCTTATGTGTAATAGTTCTTTTTAAAGTCCTTGTGTGGTAATTCAGTCATTCCTGTGACTTCTTAATCTGTTTCTCTTGACTAATTTTTATCCTAGTTTTGGTTATCATTTTACTATTTCTTTATATGTCTACTAATTTTTTATTGGTTAGTGGACATTGTGAAGTTTTATGTTCTGTGCTGGATTTTGTTACCTTCTTTTAAATTGTGTAGACTTTGTTGTGGTAAACAGGTAAGTTTTTTATGGGTTAGTTTAATCCTTTATAGCAGGGATCAGCAAACGTTTTCTTAAAGGGCCCAATAGTAAATATTTTAGGATTGTGGGTGATATGGTCTCTGTTGTAAATTTTCAGCTACTCTTGTAGCTGGAAAGCAGCCATAGACAATACAGAAATTATTGGAAATACAGGAAATACATGAGTATTGCCATATTCTAATAAAATTTTTTTTAAAAAAGCATTTTACTTTCCCATGGTGGTAGCTTGCTGACCCCTGTTTTAGTGGCTTGTTTTTAAGTTTTGTTTGAGTGGATTTGGGGTAGCTTTATTCTAGAACTAGTTTATTTCTTTTGGAGTGTCCCCTGATTGCCCTGGGTGTTTGACAAGGATTCTCTGATCTAATTGGTTGAAACTCAGATGTTTCCTAGTCCTGTATGAGCTTTGGAAACTGTTCGGTTTACAGTGCTCCAGGCCTCCTTTGCCCAGTGTCATGGAGCTTCACTTGGTGCATGCACAGCTCAATATTCCAGCAAAGGTTCAAGCAGACCTCTAAGCTGAGTTATATAGGTCTTCTGGAGCACCTCCCTCCTCTAAGGTAATCTTCCCCTCAGATTCCAAGTTTAGTCTTCTCAAGTCAGCAAGATAACTTTGATCTACTCTGGATCCTCCTCCTCACTCTATAATCCAAGCCCCCCCCCCCCAAAAATAAGCCAGGGTGCCAGTAGAGCTCACCACATTTATTTTCCCTCTCTCAGGGATTACAGTCCCATACTGCCTGTTGTCCAATATTTGAAAACTGTTCTTATGTATCTTAACTGGGTAAGCCCTGTCCTGTTTTTGTCAACATGGTTGGAAGTGCCTATGGTGGTTTTAAAATAAATATCTTGATTTCCATTCCAGACTAGATTCTCTAGGGGTGGTGCCTAGGCTCCCCCCTCACCCCGCCAACCTTTTTTTAAAGTTTCTTCGGATTCTGACACACAGTCAAACTTTCTTCTACTCATATCCTTGGCAAACTAATGGAGGTTGAGAGAGAATATGGTGACTCTGATTCATTTCTCCCCTGCACTCTCCTCCCTTCCTCTCCCCACCCCCCACCGCCCAATTCACTCTGAACCTCACCCCAGAGTTCTTTGCTAGGTAAAGCATGTTAAGGTAATATTTTTTATTTATATTGTATATAGCCATTCATGGGCATTTGAAGAAACCTTCCAGAGATGATTTATCCAAATAGGATAAACAGGAAAGGATGAATGTCCCCCAGGACATCTGAACTTACAATGCTAAGGGACCACTACAAGAATAAAGTTTATTTGAAGTCTTATTTTGACTTAAAAATTAATGCAAATTGTACATTTAATTCTTTCATATATCATTATTTGTTTCAAAATGTATTTTAAATAACCACTTAGTAGAATTGACATTCCAGCAAAATGTACCATCTTTATCCTGTGACATCATATACCTCTTGATATGCCCCTAACTAGATTTATAACTTCCCTACTTGGTGAAGCACAACAATAGAAGCAGGTTTAGTTTCTAAATTATAAGTTACACTATGGATGATGCAGGACTTGGAGGTACACTCTCCAGATACTTGATACATGTTTACATGAATGTTTCTTTGAGGGGAAAGTGTGTTTCAAATTCCAGTCAGCTGTCTAGTAGTCAGCATTTTTTTCACCTCTAGAATATGGCTCAGGTTGGTTTCCACAGTAAAACAGAATGCTGCAGTGCCTTTTCTGGTTTTGTAGATTCCTAGCTGATCTAGTTAAAACACTGTTGTCAAGGATAGTTGCAATCCTCTGAGTAAGGACTTGGTTACTTAAGCGCTACCAGTGATCGATTGATCTATCTATCTATCTCCCTAGAAATATTCTTTATTCCTTGCATTTCTGTAGAGTGAGTTTTCATGAATACAGATGTACTGGTGCCCAGTCATAAAGCAGTGGTTTCACTTGCACTTGGTTTCCACTGAAAACATTGATTTTTCTTTGCCATTCTACAGTACCTTCTCCAGGCAAATTCCGCTCCCCTGCAGCACCATCTCCTTTGGCTCTCCGGCAACCAGTAAAAGCATTTAGTAACCATGGCTCTGGTTCTCCTGGTAGCCAAGAAACAACACAACTCATGCAAACCACCTCCTCACCTGGGCCTCCCATGGTTCAGAACACAGTCCCAGCAAATCCTCCCAGCAATATCAACAGCACTACTCTAACCAGACCTGCAGGGACAACTGTGATGAGAAGTGGCTTGCCCAGACCCAGTGCCCCTTCTGCTGGGGGTATACCAGTGCCTCGCAGCAAACTTGCACAGCCTGTTCGCAGGTAAGTGGCAAATGCCCTGCTTTGATCTTCTTGAGCATAGGGAAGTGGGTAGACTGGAATTATCCTCATCCCTGCATTTGATAGTGAAGATCAAGAGTCCTAGTGGGTTCCCACTAGCATCTTAGTACAATTTGAATAAAACATTACTTTCCTTACTTAAGAAATTCTCACTTGGGACATAGGGGTATTATATCACTTTGTTACAGGTTAAATTTGCCCAGATGCCTAACATGACTAAGTATCTTGGTGAACTTCTAGAAAAAATTGTTAGAACCACTTCATTTGGATGTGGTATTTGTTCATTTTGAATATATTGATATTCAATAAAGATACTAAAAGCATAATAGAACCTAGAATGAGATTTAAGATAAAACTTCTAGCCATCAGGTCTGAGTATGTAATCCAGGAGGGTGGTTTTCAAACCTTGCTACAATTCAGAATCTTCTGTGGAATTTATGTAAATATAGAGGCCTAAGTTTTACCTACAGAGAGGAGATCTGGTATGAAGCCCAAAATCTGTAGGTATGCTGTTTTTAAATTTGTTTGTTTAATCTTCAGGTGATTCTGAGCCTAGCCAGGTTTGGAACCATGTATCTGTAGTCTTCATCTACCTTTCAGAAATGTGCTTACCACTATCAGTAAACTTAGGTGTCAAATATAATTAAACTTGAAATATTTATTTGCATGAAAAAAGTGCTTTTGTGCTGTAAGCATTGAAACTGAATTACCCATACCTCTTTTATTCTAAGATAACATATTACATTTCTGAATTCAATAGAGTATAACAGCTTTTTGCTACGTACTATGCTAAATAACATATCTGTACCTTATTTAGTTTTTACAATAGCTTTAAACATGTAGGTACTGTTATTATGCCTATTTTTCAGAGGAGAATATTAAAATTTAATGAGGTTAAGTAATTTACCTAAGACTTCAGCTAGTAAGACCTTCAGTTCTAAGTATGTCTGACTTCAGAGTCCTTTTAAGCACTGTCCCATTCTGCCTCTCTCGTGATGGTGACACTACGCCTCTAATATCACATTCATTAATTTGCCCCTCAAATAAATAAGTAAATAATAAGCTTGGTGATCCATTCAGTTGGAAAAGACAAGACAATCTTTTCTCTTACTCAAGTGGCTATGTTAACAAAAAAGAGGTTAGTGCAGTCACCTGATGCCCAGTGAAACTTGAAAGTTGTAGACATGTTGAGTGTGGGATGGTTGCGCTAATAGCTTTTTAGAGCTTTGATCTCAGCAGTGCCCTAGAACATTGGATCGTGATGCCACCTGCAAAGTAATTAATATATGTGGAAGATAAAATGGTAATGTTCCATTAAAACTTGCAAATCACCTTATAAATTGCTTTATTTCAGATCCTTGCCAGCTCCTAAAACCTACAGTAGCATGAAAGATGACAGTTGGAAAGATGGCTGTTATTGACCAGCAAAGACAAGAATGCAGAGTCCACAGCTTCATGGATACCCCTTCACCAGGCTAAGAGACAACTTTTATATGCAGACTGTTCAGATAAGACTCTTGGGATTTATAAAATCCCAGCCCTCTCTGTCTTAATTAGCACAAGTTGACAGAGATGATCAAGCAGCACTTTAATGACATTTAACATCAGATGTGTTTGGTAATCATACAATCACTCTCCACGGAATCACTTTTAGTTTTGTTTAATAGAAACTAGGTTGATTTTTTAATATTTGACAGAGGCCAATATCTGGGCAAAAAACTAATGGATGCCAAAGAGAAATGCCCATTTGTAAATGAGAGAGTACCTTTGTGCACAAGAAACTGGTGAATTCAAGCTATCCAAAACTTCACATTCAACCTAATTTACTGTATAAATAGTATCAATAAATATTTGTGTTAATGAGAACTAATATTCTGACTACTTATCTAAAATGTTTCACTAGTGTTTCACTAGTTCTCCAGGAAACTAGATTGAGATGGCAGGGGGGCAGGGTGGGAAGAAACCTGGGCTAGAGATTTAAAACATGATACCTAAATTTGGAAGGATCCTATAAGTTATTTTTGCAGATTCATTAGAAAAATTATTTTGTTTAATCTTAAGTTTTGGGTGTAGCTCACATATCACCACCACAAGTTAGTGTTACAGCATGCATCCATCATGTTGCATTGACACATCGGACTTCTGTGTGTTTGTTTTGATTGCCAAAAGGGCTTAATATCAGTTGTACAATCTTTCTAAACTTTATATCTCCTGGCTCAGGAAAGATAGCCTTTGCTATTGAAGCCAACTTCTTCACGTGCTGTCATCTGTTACAGAACTAAGAGTTCTTGTTTTTATTAGCAGGTTTCCACGATGGGAAAGAGCAAGTAGTATGCGTGTTTATTCTTGATATAAATAACACCACCTCAGTGCTTACAACCTGGAACAAAACCATACAGTAAAACCGGGGAGGGAAATCTATGCACTTACCTTACAAAATCTCTGGTAATGACAGTTGTATTGTTACTATTAATTGACACAGTAGCCTATTATGTGGTGGGAAATTATAGCCTGCTGAATCCTACTTAAGTCGATCCACTTTAAACTAACTGTTTCAAAACATCCTTTGAAAATACTGCCCCTTTTAGATTCTGCCTGACATCAATTTTTTGCAGTTTTGGTAACAAATGAAACCTACTGCATACGACTCTAAGCTGTTAAACACTTGCTCTATGATGGCCCTTATGTATATCTTGGAAATCACTTATTTTGGTTTTTATTCGACTATTACCAGACTAAAACTTCCTTCTTCAGCAGGCTTCTCATTTTTCATGGTGAAGTCTGTTTTTAAGTATTTAATTTGAACAGCTCTAAAATATTGGCAGCTGGGTCACTAAAGGATTTTAGATATTTGAACATAAGTTCATTTCCTATTAGTCAAACACATTCTGTAAGTTGGCAAAAGAAATTGAGAGAGAAATGGGAAGCTTATATTCAGGATAGCACTGAGGTTGATAGGTTGAGAGAATGATAAAACTTTTAAAACCAAGACCCCTGTTCTGCCATGATGGACCCCATGGTAGTCTTTATTAGCTTGACCAGTAGGGAGTCATTCAGTTAGCACAAACAGCTGGAGATTCAAAATGCCAGTGCTAATGTATTTTGGTGTTTCATGCAAGGAAGAAATTTTATCCATGGATTTGAGGGTGATGGGGATGGGTCAGGAAAGGATGGCGCCAGAATTCCACATGATGATGAACTTAAAAATGTTGCTTTTCAGAGGAAGATAAAGCATCTGTTTTGGGTAGAGGGGTATCGCATGTAAAAATCTAAGTAAGTAAAAGAAAGAACTAGCCACTGTCTCTTTTTGAAACCACATATACACAAAAGAAAATAGGTCTCAGTTTTCAGTGCAACATTGGAAAAAAAAATGCTGCAATCTACTAATTAAAAGGAATTTTAACCCTATTACAAAACACCCATTACATTTTTAAGTTAGATTATCAGTTTCAAAAGGAATATTCAGGTTATTTAACTTTGTTTTTAAATGGCTGCATCAGAAAAAACATGTCTATTTTTTTTAAATTAAAATATTTCATCACTTGTTAAAAACATATTTGGATCTGAGTTGGGTAAAGTATTATTTTACCTGCTGTTGTACTACCACAGACTATTGGCTTTTAGTTTCCTAAAGAGAAAAATTGCCTATTTACTAGAAAGCCTTTGTGTATTGCCAATTTTTCTGTTTGGGAAAAATCTAAGGATTCACTGTGGTTAGTCTTACAGATGAAGTGTGGATTTGATAAACTAGTGCCTATGATTTTAACTTATGTTTGATATATAGTAGTAAGGGTTTTATGAATGTTGATTATTTTTTTGTGCCAACAGCCCAGAATTGTCACTTATATTGTAAGCAGAAAGCTGTGAGCTCTGCTTCCAAAGTTATTTAATTTTCTCAGTGTTTGAATGTTATTTTTTGTAAGTGTGTTAATAAAAGTGTAAAGAATTGGAAAAAATATAAATATTCTTAACTCAAGCATTTGCTGGATCATTTTTCTACAAAACTTGTTTGTATAATATAAAACGCTCTCTGAAGGGTTGGCGTTTTTTGGTTTTCATACCCTGGAAATCACATTTTGTAATACTGGGGACCATTCATAATTGTCAGATACTTTTTAAAATTATTATCTCAGTACGTCATTTTTATAAAAAAGTTTTTCTGAAAGGAAATTAGATACATGTGTCCCCAGATGTTTGTATAACTCTAGAATGATCTAGACTATGTATATTTAACTTTTTATTGAATGTACAGGCGTCCATTTTTGACGTTATGCATGGTCCTTTTAGATCACATGAAGTTTGATTTGCAAAAACATTTCTATAGCCGAACTTGTATGTGTGGTTGCCTCCTTAATAAACAACCTGACCATAATGTTTATTATTAAATTTATATTTGTTTTTTTAAGTGTTTTATTAATTTCTGGGTATGGTAAGATCTGCCACCCCTTCCCACCAGTTGCCTACAATTGGTAATAATAAATAGCTCAGTTGATTTTTTAAAAACACAAACCCAAATCATATTGCCCTCCAGACTTGATCTCTGTGAGGTTGGAATATATCATGTTGTATTCTCTCTGCCCTAGTTATTTCATATGTGGATTATTTGGGGGTAAAATTTGTAGTTTACTCAAAATTGCTATTTTCCTGGAACTTTTTAACTTGCTGTGAATTGATATCTAGTTAGAAAAAGGTAGCATATGTAAAACAAGCAAAAAACTATTATATAAGAGTATCCAGGAGGGAAGGTTAATTACTTTTTCAAACCAAATATGAATATTTGTTTAGTTGATCATGTGCATCTTTCTCTTATGGATAAACAGAAAATATCAAGAATCGTACACTGTTTTATTAGTTCCCTGCATCCCTTTTGGAAGTTTTTACTGTCCTCCATGTTAAAATTAGTCTCACTAATGAGTCATAAGAAATGACACCTTCCTGCTTGAATTTTCTCCCAAGCCAACCTGAAAACTTTTAAGAACCATTTAAAATTAAATGCCATTATACTTGTAAATTAATGAATGAAAAGTTTACTTAAACTTGTTATATATCCTGTGTAACAGGAAAATGTTTATGGTGGTTCTTGTGAACTATTTGCTGTATCAAAGTTTAGCTTTGAATTACAAAATAAAATAAGAATAAATGATAGTGAAACTAACTTGGAGGGAGGTAGTGAACAGCATGTTCACATGAGCATGAAGCCGAAGTTAGCAACCACTAACATATTTGAATGATCTAAATAAAAGTCTGAGTAGACTAAATGGCCCTCTGGTTACTAGTATGAAAATGGAACGGATTTCACTCATGGACCTTAGCTAATACAACTCAGTTAAAACTATTAACTGCATGCTAATTTCACAGCACTTCTTTACACTGGATAACTTTAATGTTTTCTCTTTAAAAAGAAGGGGAAAAGAGCTTATTTCTTCTGATTTTAAAAATAATAGACCCATTTCTTTTTTACTTAACTGAAAATACTAAGAAATATAAAAGGGGAAATGATCACACATTTCACCTTGGGATCCTGCAATCCCACCTTCCAGAAATAAATATTTAAGTGCTGACCTTAACATGGTTATAAAATGCAGGTATCTCCCACATTTCAAAGGTTCACTGTATGCCACTTTGCTTTTATGAAAGACCTATTAGTAGCTGTTTTCACTAATCAAAAGAAATATGAAGAGTATTTTTGCTTTTATGGAAAAAGGGGAAAGCAAAAATAGCATTCAGTGTTTATTTTGCAGGGAGCAGTGTGCCCCCCACTGCGAAGCTCCTTCATCAGGAACTACTCAGCATCTCAGCATCAAGCCACCATAGCTTGGAACTATGTGAGCATCTGTGCTTTATCTTGATTTATTTTGTGTATCTGTTAGTAAGATGTGTCCTCAGATAATTGCTTCTTCACTTCATGCCATTTCAGCTTAGGAAAGGTTTCATAGAAATGCTTCTACTTTCAGTAGCAGGAGAAAACTATTAAGTGGAAGGGTAAGAAGTCTATGTTTAAGATGAGAAAATACTTTTCACTTACAATGCTGGCATGAGTTTGCTTTTGAAAAGAGGTGTATATTAACTGCCTACTGAAAGCATGACACATTTCTCAATTCCTGATTGTAGATATTCCTTGATTTAAAAAAATATATTGTTTGTATCTTTATAACATCAATTGGTTTCTGTTATGAAAAATTATTTTAGCAAAGTAGAGAAACAGTAAATTATAAAGAAGAAAAAGCACTAATTCCATAGGTAATCACTCACTTAATTTAAGGATATTGTCTTTTTTCCCCCTAATGAAATTGGGATTATATTCATGATTGACATTGTAACTTTTTCTTAACTCTGAGGTCACTGAGGACTGCCATCATTTAGATTGGTTCTGCTCGGGGAGAAATAAGTTCCAGAAAGAGTATACAGATATTCCAAAACTTTACCAAATTTATATTCTCATATTCTTTATATAGTATCTTTTATTGACACTTGAGCTTCCACCCTACCCCACCCCAGTCTACCAAGCCATGAATTGACAGTATTGGTTGATTACAACTCCCGTTTCAAAATAAAATACCTCTGAAGAAATAGGCACAACCAAATAAAGAATCAAGATAGTCTAGATTAGAGTTCTCAGACTTTAGAATCACCTGACAGACTGGTAAAATGCAGATTTCTGCACCCTACCCCAAGCATTCCTGTTTAAAAATAGAACCCTGGTCCCAAGAACAAAACTTCTAGGAATAGGATTCCCCAGCACAGGTCAGATGCCCATTACTGGGCTAATTGACTATGGCAGGTGATTGGGGTTAAGTAAAAACCACGTAGCAAAAACCAGGTAGCTCTTGTGAAAACCATATGGAGAGAATGAGGGAAGACCGTTTTCCCTGAAAGTGGTGCTATCCCCAGTAAGTAGGCCTAGTCTTGAGCAAACAAAACAGTAGGTACTTACACAAATGTCTCAGTGTATATCGTATAGAATGGTTATTTCATGTCAATGGTCATGTTTTCCTGGAGAAAACATTTGTAGTGAGAGGGAAGGTTCCGATAGTATTTTTGAGCCCTTGGCTCAAATTGTTCATGAAGCCTAGTATCATTCCTGCCTTGAATTCCACAAAGCGCCTCAGTATCCTTATTATAAGTTCCCGTTAATACAAAGGTTGATTTAAGCTAAGATTCTGGCATCTGCCACCAGAAGGAAGTTAATTTTTTTAACTTTTTAAGTGTTTTTTAAATTGATATATAAAATATGTACAGAAAAGTGTACAAAACAAATGTTCAGCTGAATGAATTACTGAGTAACTATAATACATGTGTAACCACCATGTAGGCAAGAATTAGACTATTAAGAGCACCCCAAAAATATTCCCCTAATGCCATCTGCCAATCACTACTTCCTTCCTCCCCTTCAAAGATAACAGGTATCCTGACTTCCAACATTATAATTTAGTTTTGCCTATTTTTGAACTTTATCTAAATGTAACCAGACACTTTGTAATTTTTTTCTGCCTATCATTTTGATTAAAGGCTAAAAGTGGTGTTTCTGTCAGACTTGGCAGTAAACAACAAAGATAATGTGAGATTCACCTATGTTTCTGATGTCACTGTAGTGTGTTCATTCTCCTTGCCATATTATATGCCATTTTATAAATATATTACAATTTATCCATTCTAATGTTGAAGGACAATTGGGTTGTTTCCAGTTTAGGTCTCTTGAAAATAATGCAGATTTTGACTTCAGGGATAACCAAGATGGAGTAAGCCCTCAAAAGCCCTTCTCTCCCACTTAACAACTAAAAATTTTGGACAAAATGCAAAAGATACCTACCTGAGGACACTGAAAAGTAAACAAAAGCAGGTGGATTGGGAGGAGAGTCAAACCTGGAGAAGAGACCCATACAGGGATGAGTTTTCCATTTTTTTCCTCTTTTATCTTAGCCCTGAGCTCAGAGAGGGCACCCAACAGAGCTGTCATAAGGACTCCTCTGATAGTTTGAACCAGAGGAAATTCTGAGGGAAAACCTATGAAAGGAAAATCCCAAAAAATGAGAAAAAAAAATAGCTCTTGGAAGCTAGGGCATGTTGGGGGCTTTTATTTTTGCTTTTCTTTCATGATTTGTCACTGGTGAGCACCCCAGTTAAGCCCTGGTAGCAAACAGTGCCTACAGTTAAAATTGATGGGAAGCCTGTTTTTCTGACAGAGGAAATGGGAAAAGAACCTGTGCAGTTTGAAGAATGTGAAGATAATCCCCATTTTTCTCCACTCTCTCTGTCCTGAAGGTAAACTGAGTTGTGGTAACTGCACAGTAATAGTGATGGAGCTAAAATTCTGAGAGAACCCTTATATCTGGTCAGAGGACAGGGCAGAGGTGCCCTTTGGGGCAAGGGGGGAACTGATGAGAGAGCTGGAGAAAGCGGTCCTTTATGTTTTGATTAGTGCAAGCACCAGGCTTACCCCTGAGCTACACATACTCAGACCCAAAGCAGCACAGCAAAGCCTTTGAGAACTGAACTAATTTAAACCACTGAACATGACACAGCCTAACTGTGTCTGTCATGCACTGAGCAGTGCATGTGTGAGGTAGATCCCACATAGAATAACAAAGCCTTTGTAAACTAAACTGACATTGGAACCACAGCCCACAGAAGATGGAACAGAAGTTGCATTCTGAACCTATCTAGGTTGACTGTTTAAACAAACAAAAATCAACATTGTCCAGAACATTTTAATGGGACCTAGAGTCTAAAGTCTATAATATTCAAAATGTCTAGCATATACTCTAAAATTACTCAGCCTGTAAAGAACCAAGGAAATGAGATCATTCCTCAAGAAGTACAACAACAAATGTCAACACCAATATGGTCCAGATGTTAGAATTATCAAACTTTAAGGCAGCCATTATAACTATAACATGAGACAAATGAAAACACTCTTGAGATGAATGGAACTATAGAAGTTCTCAACAAAGTAGAAATTTTTTTTTCAAAAAAAAGGAAATTTTAGAACTGAAAAGGTATCTGAAATTTTAAAAATTTACTAGATGGATCCAGTAGCTAACTGAAGATGACAGAAGAATCGGTGATATTGAAGGGAGATCAATAGAATTTATTAAACCTAGATAACAGAGTAACAAAAGATTGAAAAAATGAGCAGAGCCTCAGGAACCAGAGGACAAATATCAAAAGGCATAACATTGGTTTCACTGGAGTCTAGTAGTAAACTAGCTCTCAAAAAAAGTCATTTGTAATGCTTTCCAATGTCCAGGTAAATATTCCCACCATGGCCATTTTCAAGCTATCAACATGATGTCATTGAACGTAGTATTGGGAAGAGTTGTGCAAAATCAGCTTGTGAGTTGGTACAAGCTGGCTCTAGCACAGCAATGCTGGGATCCCAGAAAAGGAGGAGAAAGAGCTAGGTATGGGACAATTATTTGAAGAAGTAATGGATAAAACTTGCCGAATTTGATGAAAGACAGAAATTTACAGATTCAGAAATCTCAGTGAACTGAACCTACCTGGGTTGATAACAGGATAAACTGAAAGGAAACCACACCAAGGCACATCATAATTAAACTGCTTAACTCAAAAAGGAAAAACTCAAAAGAAATACACACAGAGACACATCATAATTAAAGTGCTGACAACCAGAGATAAAGAAAAAAAAATCTTGAAAGCAGCTAGATTAAAACACTTCATGGGGACTTCCCTGGTGGGGCAGTGGTTAAGAATCTGCCTGCCAATGCAAGGGACACAGGTTCGATCCCTGGTCCGGGAAGATCCCACATGCTGCAGAGCAACTAAGCCCATGCACCACAACTACTGAGCCTGTGCTCTAGAGCCCGTGTGCCACAACTGCTGAGCCCATGCACCGCAACTACCGAAGTCTGTGTGCTCTAGGGCCTGCATGCTGCAACTGGTGAGCTGCGTGCTGCAACTACTGAAGCCTCTGTGCCTAGAGCCCGTGCTCCACAACAAGAGAAGCCACCACAATGAGAAACCTGCAAACCACAATGAAGAGTAGCCCCTGCTTGCCTCAACTAGAGAAAGCCCGCATACAGCAACAGAGACCCAACATAGCGCAAAGAAAAAACCACTTTATGTATCATGGAACAACAATTTTTTTTTTTTTTTTTTTTTTTTTTTT